>NC_061113.1:128598499-128606564 GCF_002878395.1 Capsicum annuum
TCAGGCTCACTCCTACGGGGGAATGTAGTTCTAGGGAAGTAAGGTCGATTTATACCTCTCACTCGGTGCTAAAGATTTCTCTCAAACTTAGCTCAGATCATTTCAAAGAAAATCCACAACAAAACAATTTCAGTAATATATAAATATACATCGGGAGCCATCATGCTTCCCATCTATCAAAATCAACCACGTTGTGGATTTCTTTCACACTCAATTCCAAAACAACTCCATTAAGACCAAAAGATCAAATCACTCAAAATATCTCAAATATTCAATATCAACGTGCTTATAACACACACTTTCTAAAAAAAACACAATTTTCAATGGGGATTCACAACCTAAATATCAAAATCATGATAAATATCGTTCAAGATTCATGCTTTATATCTCCACACATGTAAATTCATCTTTCAAAATCATAAATATCAAGATTTCATAATAATCATCATAAGATATGGGTTCATGCTTCAAATTCGTAAGAATCACATAAAAATCATGCCTTGAAAAGAAAATTACTTTTGGGCACAAGAATGAAAGAGAGTTCTTTCTGAAAAACCCCACATACCTTGAATGATGAACTTTAGATCGATACTCGTTTTTGAGATGTTAATCGTACCTTTGAGTGATGGTTCTTGGAGTTCTTGAACTAGTAACTTGGAATCTTGAATAAATTTGCAGAATTAAGGGTGAACTTTGGAGGTTCTTGAAGTTCTTGAACTAGGAACTTGGAATCTTGAAGAAATTTGCAGAATTAATGGTGAACTTTGGAGGTTCTTGAAGTTGGATGTAGGAGCTTAGGATTTTCTTTTTGAGGGAATTTGATAAAATATAACATATAATGCTTTTAATAGGCTTTAATATAGAGTTTAGATGGATTTTGGGTGAGGTGGAATGACCAAAATTCCCCTAAAAATCAAATAATTTTTGAATCTATCCTTTGCTGGACTGTTTTGATAGTCCGAAGTAGATCAACCGTAACATTTTACTACGATATCCAAATTAGATAAAACTAATTTCACTAGAAAGAGGACTCTAATATCTTTTCGTTGATATATAGTATCTCACCCAGATCATTGTGTACGAGGAGTTATCATTGTTTAAAATTGACTCAAAAATTTTCTTTTGATAGGCTGAAGTAGATCGACCATAAGTTTTTGCTCCAATAGATAAATTGGATTAAACCAATTTCTTGGAAAGAGGACTCGCAGAGCTTTCCATTGATATATAATAGATCACCCAGATCATTATGTACAAGGAGTTATGATCGTTTAAATTTGGAGCATAAATACGCCAGGCCTCAGTACTTTTTCCTGCACGTTTTACTGTTTACTACTATTCACGGTTCGAACGGAATGTTCATAACTCGTCGGTCAGGCGTCTATTTTGGATGATCCACATATCGTTGTAAAGATTATTCTATACTCTATGCAATGGTTGGTCAAAATGTAAGACATTCCGCATGAAAAATTTATAATTCCTCAGCTTAGATTTCTTTAATGAATCCATGCCTTTGATATTTTATTCCTCAGGACAAAGATAAGTGTTAATGTTATGTATTGTAGTTTTTTTACTTCTGATTCATATGTGTTAGCCCTTCGGTGACCTCTTCCTATCTTAAGATGGTGGTGATGATAGTGGATAAACAATGGTTTATATGTGATAGAGTTGATGACCCTCACTAAGAAAGATTATTTATGCTTTTTTAGCTAAGGCTAAAGTGTGAAGTAAGATTGAGGCCAAGTCTTTGATACATGTCATAGTTATTTAGAAATTATGTGTATGTTTTTAAGAATAGTGCAAGAAAATTATTGTTGATAAAGGTTTAGAGAATATGCAAAGTATGCCTTTAGGGGTATTTGCCTTAAAGTTATATGTGATTTTTAATGATAGGCTTGAATGTCATGTTGGGTGTAAGATGATGAATGCAATATGCACTAGTGAATCCATATCAAGAGTTTTAAATGAGTCATTGAAGTGGTAAGGCATGTTATGCTTAGGGTGTGAGCTCTAAGAAGATATAGAATATTGAACCTTGTGGTTTAGACTAGTATTGTGGTTTGGCATGTTGTATCTTGTAATTTAGTGTTAGTCTTGATCATGTGAGAGAACTTAGTTTAGATTAAATCTTAGTAAAAAGATTTCGTAGTGCCAATATAACAATTATAAGTTGAATTAAATGAGTATGGTATTTAAGGGGAATAGTATAGTTGAGAGAGCATTTGAGAAGTGATGCTAAGCTTGAAAGTAAGAAGTTGCATTGCCTACGACCTAGCAATCCTATTTTAGTTTATGAGTTATATAATTATATTCCATGCTATAGAGTTATATCAATGTTGTAATTCCTTAGTCAAATATCTTGTTCAGAGCATGCCCAAAATTCTTTGCTCCCTAATGTCAATAGAATTTCGTAGAAAAGTGCTAAAGAAATACTCCATTTGAGTATGGGTAGTCAGTATGATCCAGTCCATATAGCCTGTAATCTAGTTTAGCAAACAAGGAGATAAGCTCCTATAGATTCTTAATTTTCTAGCTAGTCTTACTATCCGTAGTCTAATACGTATGTACATTCCAAGAGGCAATGCGTTTGTGTCCAATTAAATTATGAATTCAACTCAGTTCATGCATCAGTTTTAGTTTCAGATATTAAGTCATGATTCAGTTCGTAAGTATCCTGTGTAGTAGCACAGTCTCTTCCTAGTATTTTTATCAAATTATTATCATTCGGGGACGAATGATCCCAAGAGGGGGATGTTTTAATACCCCAAGTTTTCATTTCATAAACCTCTCATCCTTTCTCATGAGATCAGATCCAGTGCAAAGTAATGGTTACTCATAAGTTGACACTCTTACTTCTATCTTAGCCATATAGTTATTTTTCTTGAGAATTCATGCACTTGCAGACCAGTTAGTAGCTCATTATTCTTGAGATCCAGTGATTCAGTTCTCTTAGTTACACATGATATCTTGAAGACTAAGATTCCTCTGTGTTTCAGGTTAATTATCCACATTCGAGGACGAATGTTTCCAAGGGCGAGATAATGTAATACCCCGTATTTTCGTGCTAGAATTCTAACCGTCATTGCAGTGCATCTAAGATCTAATACAAGTGATTCTCACATGAATACAAGTTGCATGATCATTATCCTAGTCTAGGGAGTAGTTTAGAGGTGAAAAATGTTCATAGCAATGACCTAGAACAAAGTTGAGCTAAGACCAATTGATTCATCTAAAGTTTGACATTAGATTCTACATGGGTCAACTTCAAACGTGTATATCTCTTAATATACATGAAATTGTTCATCCCAAGACCTATCAAATTATAGATAGTTGAATTATCTATCTAATGATACCAATTTCACAAAAATTTGATATCCGAGCGAAGAGTTATGCCCATTTTCGTAAGAGGCAGTAAGGGTGTACGATGGGCAATGCTCCGCCCAATCAAATGTGTGCGATTGGGAGTACGAGGCACACTTAAATGTCTTCCATAAGGTGTGGGATACATACCTTAAGGTCTGCCATGGGTTGTGCGCCGCATAACTCACTTCCAAGTGCTAAAAACACCCCTATATATGTCTATAACATGGGATTAAACTCCCATAACACCAAAATAAGTTTACTTTCTCTCAAAATCACCAAGAACATTCATTAGGGTTTCAACCTAAAAATAAAATATCTCAAGATACAACCATGAGTTTTCAATAATTCTTCGAGATTCGAAATCACCGTTCCGAGGGCTACAAGAAACACTCATTATTTTCATGAATAGAGTCCCAAGGTCAAGAGTTCATTCAAAGCTTCAATTTTAAGGTATGTAGGGGTTTTCAACAAGAACACCCATTCGTTCTTGTGCTCAAATTGATTTTCCTTTTATGAATATACATGATTTTACATGTTTTGATATGAATTAGAAGCATGAATTTATACCCTATATGGTCTTACATGAGATTATGATACTCTCTATATTTTGGAAGTTGAATTGAATGAGAATGATAACATTTTTGTACATAAAACTGAACTTTCTAGATTTTAAAGTAAGTTATATATATTTATGATGAAAAGCATGAATCTTGAGAAAATTTAATATGATTTTGATGTATGAGACCTTGAGTCCTAATTGGGATTGTACTTTGAGAAATTATGTGCTATAAGCACAATGAGATTTGAATCCCAAAGCTAATTTTCTTTACCAAGATGTATGATTATAAAGCTGAAATTTTAAGTTATAAGTGGTTATTTTTGTGCTTATGCCATAAGGTATGAAACTTTGAAAGGTTTTATGGTGATATTGATGTATGGGTTTTTGGAACCCTATTTGATATTATTATTTTGAGAAAATAATGTGTTATAAACACCTTGTGTTTAAATAATTTGAGATGATAAAAAAGCTTTGACCTTTCGATCGTAAAAAGGGTTGTTTTTGAAACCGAGATGAGAAAAGAAATCCACTTTTATTGATTTATTATGAAAGAGGTAGAATGATGGCTGCCGTTGTTAATTGTTAAAATATTTATTAGTGGATTTTCTTTTGAAAAGATCTAAGCTAAGTCCGGGAGTAGTCTTTAGCACCGAGTGGGAGGTATAGCTGTGATTGGTGCTTCCTAAGAACTATGTGCCCCAGTAGGATGTGAGCCTAAGTCTGATTGATATACTGATCACTAGTGAACAAAAGATTAAGGTCCTACTCTGATGGCAAGGATTGGACAGCTCTCCCTAATGTGGGTTGGACGTCGGACTCCATGTAGCTCATATGATTTATGTTGGTTATAAGAGACTCCCAATGTGTGTGTGGGTATTTTCCTATCTAATATGAAAAGTCTTATTCTTCTATCTGAGATGAAAACATATTTGTTTGAAAGACTGAGTTCGAGAAAGTCATTATTTTCGAAAGATTTAATGAACATATATTCCAAAGAGAATTGTTATGAGATTTGATTGCTTTGATGATTTAAAATCGAGATGGAAGTGAATTGAGATTTATTATGATGACTCACATGTTTCACCCAATATATTTTACTCTCTTATGATTATGATGATTTTAATTCGAGCTAAGTGAGTCATTTATATCAACATGCATCATTTTATAAAGTGTGATGATATTATGATATTATTTTATATATGCATTGCATCCCCATATGCTCGGTACGTTTCCATGGTACTGACCCACATATTCATATGTGGGCTATATTTTCATGGAATGTAGGTACAAGGTATAGTGTACATCTTCAGATCTAGTCAGTTTGCGGTATCCAGTCAGCAGGTGATGAGTTTTTTTAATTCAAGGGCTTGCGTTAGTTATACAGTTCAAGAAGTGTTGTATTTTCTTTATTCAGTCGTATTGAGTTGGGTTAGTCGGAAGTCATGACTCGGATACCTAAAGTCAGTACTAGTAGAGGCTTCATAGACAGTGGGTAAAAGTTGATGTATTTCATTTTAGTTTTAGTTGTAAAGGCAGAATTGTAATCCTGTAAAATTTTATTTTTGTATCGATCAGATTCAGAAAAGAGTTAATTTCTGCTGATTTGTATGGATTTGTATTTTAATTCAGTTGCTTATGAGTTATGTCAGTAGAAGGGTTAGCTTGGGTCCACTTGTGACCCTAAGCACTGTGTGACGTCTCGGGACCCGATTTTGGGGCGTTACAGTTTGGCATGATTATATGAGCTTTCAAGCATAATTGGTATGATGATACCAAGTGGTAAATGCCTTAATCTAACACTCTTGGGTTAATGGTTGGGTTTATGTGCACATAATTTTAATAAGAGAATTCTGTAGCTCACTCTGAAGGTGTAGTCCTAGGGGGATTAACACTGGAAACTACGTTTGCTGATGTAGGGGTATATATGACCATATCCATGGTTCAATAAGTATATTTTGGGATGGATAGAGCCTTGGTGTCCTTATCCCTTCCTTTGGATTTCTTGGTTTGTACGGATAACACGAAGTGGGGCTTTTTCAGCAAGAGGAGCTGAACCAATATAGCCCGTGGGCGCCTTTAGGATGGAGTGAGCTACATAGTTTAGGATAATGGTTTAAACTCTTATGTTCATGACCCTTGTCCCTGTCCCGCCATCCTATATATGTATATATAATTATTATGCATAGGGTTTTGAATGGTGTATGGCATTGGAATTATTTTATAACTTTCCCTGAGTTACATCCCAGCACTTATCCCAATGACTGCACCTGGACGCTACATCATTTCCTGATATAGGGTCTGAAGTGTTTTCCATTTCTCTTCTGCAGCGTTAGGTAACTCGATATTCCTATGGATCTGCTGTGAAATGGTGACCCTTCATTCTTTCAAAAGTTCATCATTTTATAGGTTTATTTATTCACTTAGTATTTTTTTTGGCTGCTTTTGTCATAGTCGGCGGCATGTCCCGACTAAGTTTGATATTCTTTTTTTAGAGTCTTTTATGGACATGTGTGGGTAGGATATGGGTTTTTATTATAAATTTTACATTTGATTATGTATCCTTCTTATTACTATTTGGTTGACTTTCTTTGTATTCTTTTATTGTGTTATGAATGTTAGGCTAAGGAGGTCGTCTCCAGCTCACGATGGAGTTGGGATACCCATCATGACTACGCCCTGATTCGATTCGTGACATACATTTTGACTTTAAATAGATGGATAGAATAACATGAATTATGAATTTCCTCCATGATCAATGGAGTTAGGTTACAAACTTTAGGAACACAAATCTAACCTTTGACTCTCAAAATGCCTTTCTAATAAAGAATCACTTCATTAGCTTCCCCTTTAACACATTTTTAGTTATATTTTGGGCCTATATGAGTGGGCATTTATTAATAATCAAAATTTCAAGCTACAAACAAAAACTAAAGACCCAAAAAAAAGAAAGAAAAATTGGTCAGGTGCAAAGACAACTAAGCCCATAAATTTCCTACACAGTAGAGCTTCTAAAAGACGTGTTTGAAACACATATTCTTTGTGTCCTCCACTTCTTGAAGATGCTCCTGTTTGTTGTTATCGCAACCCAGCTTATAGTTATACTACTTTGGATCTGCTTCACCTTTATTACCTTTCTCATGTTTGGAGGATCTTTTTTATCTACAACACAGTCCCAAGGTGAGTTTATTTCACGTGTTTTCCACTCCTCTTAACGTGTTCATACTAAAATAAATCTATAGGGGGTCGAGGTTTATGCCCACGGGTTTAGTGAAGGAAATGGTGTTCATCTACGCCTCAAATATGTTGAACATCTTCTCTTATTTTTCATTGTTTCCTCTTAGATCTTTCATCATGTGTACTAACAATGACTGCTATAGGTTTGAATGTTGTATTCTCATGGATTCCTTGATATGGTATGTGCCATCAATCTCCATGTTCAAGACCCAGCTCTCCTTATTTTTGTTGAAGTATTTTTATAGCTAGATAATAGATACCTATCTAGTTTTTACACAATGATGTGTTCTTTGGGGAGTTTTTGGTCTAGGAAAAGTGTTCAGATGTAACAATATAAAATACTTCAAAACATGAGAACATATTTTGGGATTACATTATTGTAAAGGGTCATGTTGTGTATTTTCTTAACTACTTAACTTGTTTCTAGATTATTTCTATTAACTATGTTCTGAATGTAAATATATGTTGTTATTGCTTTGGTCTCGTGGTTATTTGATCATGCATGACTTCACTCTTAGGCTAGGAAATTAGGACTTGTCAATATTCAAGATCTTCCCACTAAGTGTTAAAGGTTTTTGAAAAGTGTGAATTTTTTTATCTCATGTTCAAAGGTTGCAATAGCCAAAGAGTCTGCTAAGATATGCCCTTCCATGTAAGTTTGAATAAATTGTGTGTTAATCTGCTGCAAGTTATTTCTGATTTCTTCCATTGTTTTTGCTAACTCCAAGGTACCTCCGCACATAAATTAAAATGTTTCACATGTTTAGGGAATCTATTTCAAGAATAAACTTCTATATCCCTCTCCCCCTACAATACTTTAATGATTCTAGAATGATCCTAGCCTCTGTATCCATATTTGTTTCCATCATCATTTGTTCTATATGGGCATAGATAAGGTCTATATAATTGTTT
>NC_061113.1:128906664-129015768 GCF_002878395.1 Capsicum annuum
TTCTAATACGTAACATGTATATTCGATTCATACTAACTTCCTTTAAAGCCTACTAATATCGCACCTCTAAACCTATATTTTTACCTAAACCATAAGAATTTCCATTAGACTTGAAAATCTGGTGTCATCATCTTACATCCCATAACTTTGATAGTAAGTACAACAATCTCTACATTACTAGCCTCATTCAAACATAGCAACTCAAGGGTACTATATTAGTTTGCCCAGACTATCTTTAATGATCCTTTAGGTCATTTTCCATATTTATGCTTATCTTAACAATTTAAGCTTCTCCATAGCTTCCCCAAGTCATTTATGACTTACTAGAATAGACGGTTCAATTACTGAGTAGTTTATTTATTTTTAGAGCCAATTCCCTATTTTGAAGTCTTCGCTGGTTCCAAATGGCTACTGGGCAAAAATATTAGTCAAATGATCTCGAATACAAATAATGAAAGAACTAAAAGATCAAGTATATGGATTTTAGTCAAGGTATACCATTGTTTTGGGTCCCAATGAACCCACGCTCATTTCGACTTATTAATCGAAAAGTTGAAAATTTAAAAGAATGGGTGTAACACCCAGATTTAGTTAAAAAGACCTCAGATAGAAAATATATATTAGCCATCATATAAGAAATGACAAATTTAGTCTAGGGAGTCCCTTGGTAAGGTCCCAAGGGTCCCAGACTCATTTAGACCTATTGGGCAAAATTTTTTAAAAAGTGATGAAACTATAGGTGTAGGCCCCGATTTTTCCCTAAATGAACTCCTATAAATTTTATTATTATTACAATGGACTAGAAATGTGGTTAACACTCAAAATTTCATATTATATCATGTTATTTGGATTTCGTATGAGTTTCAAGGTCAAAAATTAATTTTTTAATTTGTTGTCACTTGGTGCAACCGTGATCATGGCAAAAAGTATGTAATTGAGCGAGCATGATCATGGCCCAAAATACAATGATTATGACACTTTACTACCTATAGGGGCAACAAAATGCGCCCCCAGACATGTTTGGGTCATTTCTCCTTCACTATTTATACCTAGAAACCCCAAAATAAGTGTAATAACACAAAATTGGTCATAGGTGATGACTTGGGAGCTTGACCATTATCTTGTATCATGATTACATTCAAATTTAAGGTAAGAATTCCTTGAATTCATTCTTTAATTGCCATGTGTGGACCCAAAGTCTTAGTTTTTCTTAGGGCTTGATTTTACCCCCAAGTATGCTTAATTTTCAACCATTTCTTAAGGGTTATGATTCCTTATTTATGTGTGAATCGTATGTGGGATCCGCTTGGGATTTTAGTGTCATTTATGGACCCGAAGCACAATATTACAATACGGGTATCTTTAGACACATATTATTGAGTAGATTATGATTTTTATAGTATGATAGCATTTTGAGATTTGTAAAGTGAAGATAGAATGTGGTGCATGAAGTAAGGTTTTGTAGTTTGTCCTTATGGTAGGCTCCTATCTATTCTTCTTCATGGAATATGTGTGATATATATTGCGTGTAACTTTGAATGCCAGTATATTTTTTGGATAGTATGACTTAGTATTGAATATATATATATATATACATATATATATATATATAAGTTTTTGAATTAGATGGGGGTTTTAACCCATATTTTGAATTACTTAAATCCCTTTTAGAATCCTATTACCTTCTCCTTAGTATTATAGCATGATTGGTTTATCTAGCCTTTTTGGGATAGTGTAGTAGTATTTAACCCATAAGTTAGGTAAAGTTTACTGGAGTACCCTTGTTTCTATTCCATGTTGCTATCTTAGGCTTGAATATAGCTTATTTGACATCTAGAAGAACTAGATAACATAGACTGGTTTGTGACGTAGTATTCCTAATTGTGGGAATTGTGGATTAGAAGTGGGATCATTCGAACAACTTAGGCCTAAGCTTGTTTTAAGTCTTATGGACTTACTTGTAGATGTTAGACATAGATGAGCCTAGTAAACCTTACAATAAGGTTACTTCATAACTTGGTAACTTGTATTGCTATTCCTAGATTGTGGAGTTTAATTTATGGTTATGATACTCCTTGTGGAAGTGATATTGTGCATTTAGATATTTCATTCCTTCTAGATATATTATGCGGCCTATCGATATGCTATTTCCTCATAGACTTGATAATTGGCCTATAACAATGTTATTTCCACTTAGACTTGATGATTAGCCTATAGAGTTTATATTTTCTTCAGACATAATTGTTTGACCTATAGAGACAATTATCATCTTGGATATATAAATTATCATAAAAAAGTGATATTGCTCATAGTCATGATACATGGCCTATTGATATAAAATATCCTAGAGATAATTACATGCTGATTGATATTATGTCTCCTATATGCGAGATGACTCCTATATGTGAGACGATTAGAGATAGGCTATAGCTTATAAATATGATTATTTATATGAGTTCCTAATATGAAATGAGCTTAATACCCAAATATGATTTTGAGATTATTTCGAATAAATTAATAGGCCAAGGGTCGCGTTACAAAATTTATTAAATATCCAAGAATGTTTGTCATTTTAAGTAATGTTATTACCATTTATGAGTATAAATATGTATATGTTTGTATAAGCATCTCTCTAATATGGGATGGAGAAAGATATAGTATAACGCTTTTTATTCGACTAATTGAATATTGGTGATGGCATGAAAAGATTTGGTACATTCATGATTATTATACCGGTAACGGATGTTATTTTAGCTGAAATACAATCTTGAGACTGTTCTTCCTATTTAAGGGTTAAGCTAAGTGGCAGCTAGATCTATTTTAGGGGTCTATAGTTCTTGATGGCTAGAAATCTAATGTACTAGTTAATGAACCTTGCTTAGTTGAGATATGGTAACTAGTGATAAATAATACGTGGCTAATATTGATGTTGAATAGTTGATAAATAAGGATTAGTTGGTAACCAATTGTTTGTTAATAAAGGATGTTTGTTAATGAAGGTGGTTAGATAATAAATGGTATATTATTGACTATTATAATAAACATGTATAGTATGATTAGTTGATAATAATGAATGGTGGACAAATGGATATTTTGGTCTAGTGATGAACCTTGACTAGATTTTAGATATTGTCTATTTAATAAATAGTGGTAGTTGTTATCCCTTGTGTAAGGATAATATTTAGGCTAATAACTAGAGGTTATGCGATGACTAGTGAACTATTGATTCTATTATAATTAGTGTTGGTTAATGAATAACAAGTATTTGGGAAGTATTGAATATATATATATTTTATGGTGATTGATTATGTTTATGAGTATTTTAGCATATGATATTCTATAATGATGATTGTGATGATATTAATACCCAACAAGGTCGGAGATACATTGTGATGATATTGATACCTATATCTAGTAAGGTTGGAGGATACATTATGATGATATTGATACCTAGCAAGGCCGAAGCATACATTGTGATGATATTGATACCTGGCAAGGTAGGATGATACTGTTGTGATAATGCTCTTACCCAGCAAGGACGGAGGATATATTAATGATATGTTGATACCCGGTAGAGCCAGAGAATATATTAATAATTGTTGATACAAGACAAGGATGGAGGATATATTTATGATATGTTGATACCTGGCAAGGCTGAAGGATATATTAATTATATATTGATACCTGGCAAGGTCGGAGGATACTATTGATGATGTGCTGATGCTCAGTAAGGCTGGTGTTTTATTACTATGATGATAGTCCTGTCAATAGTATTCATCTATATTTATCAGTTGGTATGGGATGGTTGCATAGATATAGGTGAAGAATATGCCTTTTCTTACTATATGTTGATTGGACCATCCGAGCCTTAGGAAGTGGGGGTACGCATAAGTTCGGCTAGGTGTTTGGGTTTCCAGACTTTTCGGATATTAACGACATTATTGTTATTGTACTTATCATTGTTATGATCATTATTATGGCTATCTTATGATATATTGGTCATTCATTTGGTATCGGGATTTTAGGCGTGTCTTTAGCCTCGCCTATCTTGTGATTGCATTATTATGCACAATTATTTCATGTCTAGCCATGTGTATTAGAAACCATGAGTGTAATCGTAGTTAATTCCTTATAGTGTACTAATGAGGTTTTAAAATGAGAATAGTATGATATAGGTTATGCTTTGAGATGACCTCATGTTATTTTTTACATAACTATATATATCTATTTATATAAATATATGATACTATCGTATATCCCTTTCTTTGTTAATAATATTGTATTGTCATTTATTTTTCTTGTGTATTACTACATATCTTTCTTTCGCTCTTTATTCATATATTGATATAGGATATACGATATATAATTGACGTACATTGAATGTACCTGGAATAAAATAGTTCACCTTTATACTTTCTTAGTTTTATTATGTTACACTCTAGGACATGAACAGGATAGTTGTTCCTTCTTATCTGATTGACTTGTAATATGATTTATGGAATTTTAGGTGTAGTTTTCTTTTAGTTTAAAAGTTGTATATAGCTTCTTTATGTTTGGAGCTCAGTTGGTAGTAGCCTACTGGGTTCTATTATTTGGAACTCATACTATAGTCTTGCTTCTTACAGATCATAGTACGGGTTATTGTAGTCGATGGGTGCGTCATGTGGAGAAGCCCTGGTTCAAAGCTTATAGTGAGCTCCTTACGTTTAAAGTATTACTTATCTCTCTCTTATGTATTAGACTAGTATCTAAGTTGTATTCGGAGATAAATTGTATCTGTGTATTTTTTTTTGATATTTAACCTTTGTACTTTTTCAAATTAGATGCTCCTGTACTAATTCTACCAAGTTTTGAGACTCATCACATTATTTTCCTTATATTTTTAAGTAGTTCGTTACTAGCCATTTTGGACTATGGGTTGGCTTTTCTACTAAAGGGTTATGGTGGGCACAATGATAAACTGAAGAAATTAGGTCATGAAAAATGGTATCAGAGCCAGGGTTCATTAGTGTATTAGTACAAGAGCTAAGTAATAGTAGAGTCCTACAGATAGGTATGAATTCATCCACAACCTATCTTTGTGAGGCTATAGTCATATTTTAGTAAATTCACTTCTAGACTCTTTATCATGTGTCCACATTCCTATGAACCTCAAAAATATTTTTTGACTGAATTCTATCCCCAAAGGACGATGTAATATTTTTTATAGATGCAGCCATGGATCCAAAATGCATTTCCAGAATTTCTCCATAACATCAGACTAAAGAGTTAGAGATGGAAGTCGATGATCACCAATAGTAACAAAAGGATTTAGGAAGAGTCCTCATCAGACTTACGAATTATGGTAGGGTTTTTTGGGTCATGGAGACTATTCTCTACTATGAAAGGCAGTATGTGAAAGTATTTTAGGATCTTTTATTGACTATGTTTTGATGAGGCACTGGATCAAATAATGCCCCAGGTATGTGACAGGTGATCAATGAGAGTTGGCCTATATTCCCCGTCAGCCTAGAGTTCTTAAGACATGTTATGATTTTGAAAGTTTTGACATAATTTTGTGAATATCTCTTAGGGTTAATTGGCCAGCCATTTGGGCTTAGTTTGTGTTCTCTCCATATTAATGGTTCTGGAATAGCTACTACCGCATAGAGACTGACTACTAGTCTAGAGAGTGTCCCTAACATGAGATTCAAATCATTTAATTTATTTAAATTAGATCATGATATTATGACATCTTCAGTTAGAGATGATGCACTTGGCACCTCGGTTGCTGATTCAATTGGCTGATCCAATTTAGACCCTTTCGTATTTATTTTCCTAATTCCCTCAGGCAGGTGACTGTGTATGTTACCACAATTGTTGTGCTTTTATTTATCACAATTATCTCTTATTAAGTGTATTGGGGTTTTCATACCCATTGATGATTGTATGCCTTGAAGAATTTATATCGATCACTATGTGCCTTATTATTGAATTTATGATTATATTACTAATCCATGGTTATTTTTTTTAGCAGTGGATGGAATGTTCTCTTATATAGGAGTTGTTCTAAGTTTGAGACATATTTATCTTGACACATTAGCCATATTGTGGTAATTGAGTGGTACATGATATTGATATTTAATTTAGTACCGCCTGTTCAGTATGTCGATATTGGTAGTGCTATTTCTATTGCTTACATTATATAAAGTTATTGATATTACTTGATGTTATTACTAGATGTTGTAACATGATGAATTTAATTATCGTTGGGTAGTTATATAGACTAGTGTTATCTAGTTAGACATTCATTTTCTGGTGATACTATTTTTTCTCTTGAGTAGATATAGCCTTAGTTAATGATTTCTTTCCACAAGCGCAGCTAGTTTGACTGTGTTCCCTCTTGGGTAACTGTATTAGATTGATTTTAGGGATGTGTTATGGTATTTAAGGTAAGTGACCTTCCATAGTTTTTGTGGAATTTTAGTAGGCAATTTAGTTATGTTGCCCATTTTTAAATTTGTGATCCTTCGATTGGCCTCCTTATTTTTGAAGGAATTTATTTTTTCAATCCCTTTTGATATAACCCATTTGTGAGATAGACCAGTTTGAGCTCTATTCTTTAATTATCGTTGTTTCTTCATCTGATAGCGATTTTAATTTTTATGTTGAGTTGTCATGGATTCATCTCATAGGTATGTTGGGCTTATTCCCTTGGGATGGTTTTCCCTATTGTTAGTATGGAGAGTGCATACTTCTTTGTTGCTAGGATGTGGTTTTGCCTTAAGTGGTGTTAGAGAGATAGAGGCAGGGGGCCTTTTCTGCGATCGCTACTTAAGGTGGCAAATTAGAAACTCTTTAGCTTGAGTTGTTGGTTCTCTGGTAGTGTTCTCGACTGTGACCTTGGTTTTGCAATTTGTATTTCTTGTTCGATGATGTTGTTCTTAGGTAGATTCACGAAATCACATTTCAGTATTTGTACAACTTATTGATGCTTGGTGGAGTGACTCTCCTCAATGATATATGCTTGTGCCTAATTCTTTGCCTAGATGGAGTATTGCATTCGTTAGTTCCCCGCTTAATTTGCATTTCTTCGAGTTACTACAGCTTTTGCCATCTCCGGTGTGGGTTTTTCACTTATCATGGTTTTTGAGTATGTTTGGATAGTTTGTTCCCTCCAGCGGATATGGAGTAGGTTATTTGCATTTTTATACAGTGATTTTTCCTTTGGCATGATTTCTATTTTGCATTTGTATTTCATTACCTCCAGCTGATATAGAGTTGGTTGCTTGTGATTATTAGTCAATATTTATCCCTGTGGTAATTTATTCTTATATTCACTGTTTGAGCTTTTTCATAGCTTCCCCAAGTTATTTATGACTTTCTAGGACTGACGGTTTGGTTTCCGGGTAGTTCATTTGTTTTTAGAGCCAATTCCCTATTTTGAAGTATTTGCTGGATCCAAATTGCCATTGGGCAAAAACATTAGTAAAATGATCTCGGATGCAAATTCCGACTGCGCCAGCGGATCTTGAATACCAATTTTTGTGTAGGTAGACCTTTGATTCAGGTCCAAATGCACCCGAGCTCATTTTGATCAATTGGTCGGAAAGTTGAAAATATAAAAGAATGGTTTTGCAACCCATATTTGGTCGAAATAACCTCGGATGGAAAAAAAGCTACTTCTCCATTGCATTCGGAATGTTGGATTTATGGTAGGGAGTCCCAAGGCTCCAGACTCATTTTGACCTATTGGGCAAATTTTATAGAGACTAAAGAAATATAGGTGTGGGACCCTTTTTTATACTAAACGATCTCCAATGAAAGTTTTGATGATTCCAATGGATTTGAATTTATTTTTTACACTCAAAATTCACTATTGGATCATGTTATTTTGATATCATAGGAGATCCTAGGGTTACATATTTTTTAGTTTGCTATTATCCAATAAAACCATGATCGCGGAAAAAAGTATACGATCGCGCACTCTACAGAACTGCGATTACTGTACCTGAGTACCTGTAGGGGCTACATAAAGGCACCACGACAAATTTGGGTCATTTTCCCTTCACAATTTCGACCTAGAAAACCTAAAATAAGTGTAATAACTCAAAATTTATCATGGGGGTGACTTGGGAGCTTGACCATCATATTGAATCATGATTATCTTCAAATTTAAAGTAAGAATTTCTTGAATTCATGCTTGAATTTCCTAGTTTGGTCCCAAATCGCAATTTATCTTAGGGTATGATTTTAGCCCAAAGTATGTTCAATTTTCACCCATTTCTTGAGGGTTATTATTCCTTGTTCATGTGTGAACATTGGGTTGGCCTCAAGAACTCTTTTTTTATATGTGGGACCCACTTGGTGTTTTGGTTTTGTTTTTGGACTCAAAGCACTATAGTGCAATATCGGTATAATTACACTTGTATTGATGAGTAGAATATGGTTTTGAGAGTTTGATGGCATTTTGAGGATTGTAAAGTGAAGAGGAGCATGTGGTGAATGAAGAGAGGTTTAATGGTTTGGACTTAAGGTAGGCTTCTGTCTACTCTTCTTCATGGATCATATATCAAATATATTGTGAGTGAATGTGAATGTGTAATATCCCAAACTTAGTATTTGATGCCATAGAAAAGGTCCAGTCGATTTGACAAAGATTTTGGGCTGCTCAGAGACACAGAAGTCTTATACAGATGTGCACAGAAAGGATCTCGAGTTCGAGATTGGTGATTATGTCTATAAAAAGATCTCTCCCATGAAGGGAGTGAAGCGATTCGGTAAGAAAGGAAAGCTAAGTCTTTGATATGTCGGTCCCTTCAAAATTCTCAGTATTTTTGGGAAGGTAGCTTATGAGCTCGAATTGCCTTCAGATCTATCTTTGGTTCATCCAGTGTTCCATGTCTCCTTGCTAAAGAAGTGCATAGGTTACTCAGCAGTTATAGTGCTGGTAGAGGGCTTTGGCATTCAGAACATCCTTTTTTTTGAAGAGATCCTTGTAGAAATTCTTGACTACCAAACTCGTAGACTGAGGAACAAAGAAGTCCCTCATGTCAAAGTTCTTTGGCAGAATTACTCCGTTCAGGGCGCTACTTGGGAAGCTGAAGCAGACATATGGACCAAGTATCCTCACCTCTTCTCTGCAAACTCAGACTCAGCCCAAGGTAGTAGTTCTCCTTAAGATTATTCAATTTCTTGTTTAGATTTTAGTTATAAAATTGGTATCAAATACCCTTACATATCTAGTCATATTTTCAAGTATCATGTCAGTCACATATTCATGCATCAGATATGCATTCTCATCATAAGAAAATCAGCTTCTCAGTAATTTCAGTTATGCATTCATGTAGACTATCCGTCACATATCCATGCATCAAACATGTATATTCAATATGAGGTTTTAGTATATCAAAAGTTCCAATCATATATACATGTTCAACGCTCACATCCCTTAAGTATGATCAGTATATTAGCTTTCCCAGTTTAGTCTATCCTTTTTGAGGACAAATGTTCCCAAGGGGGAGAGATTGTAATACCCTGAACTTTCTTTAGGTAAAATCTAGTCTCTAGAAGAGTTAGTGATGACTTCCTAAATGATCAATGTTTAAATCAGATAGAATTTCTTCAACTTCTACTTTTTATAATGTGAGAAATTAAATTAGCTTTCCAACGATACCAATTTCATCGAAATCTGGTAGCGGAGTATAAAGATATGGACGTTTTACACAAAGTAATCAAAACTGCCCAGGTGCGATGATGAGGGCCGATGGACCATCGAGATAGTGACGGACCATTTCTCAAATCATTGCAGCGAAGGCAGTGAGACCACCTTCTGCCAAAGAGCAATGGCTCTGGTTGCAGAACGTCGAGCTAGCGATCGACTATTTCCCAAGCCGTCGTAGGAGAGGCAGTGAACCCCTATTCTGCTCAGGTGCAATGGTCAGGACCGACGGAATATTGACCCAATGATGAACCGTCGCACTGACCATTGCATATTTGGTTCAGTTATTTTAAGTCATTTTTAAAAGGGGCTTTTCAGTCTTTTACCACCCTTCCTACTACCTAATAATATCAAACATAGACTCAGAAGCTCATTATCCATCTTCAATATCAAATTAGGGTTTTCTCTTTAAGACCAATCCCCAAGAACAAGATCCAATCCTCCTTTAAGAAACAAAGAAATTAATGTTCTTCAAGTCCAAGAACATCAAGAAACTCACAACCCATGTATGTCATGTGTTAATTCATGGGTCTCATTCACCCATGAAGCTCAAGAATCTCTTATCAAAATCTAAGATTTGTGCATTTCTCAATGTTTGTAATCTAAATTAAATTGAAATTTATGTTCATGATGTTATGGAGTTTTCATTCATGTTTCAAATTATATATTCCAATCATTGACCCCATTAAATGATGATTTATGTAATAATCTTGATGAACAATTAGATGCATTGATTATGGTCTAACAGAAGTATACTCCCCATGTGTTTGATTAACTACCTATGTGAAGGAAAAGTACCATACTAGTATGATAATATGAAATGCCCATTTATGTACAAGTTCATGCATGTTAAGTGTTTGATGAAATGTCTTAGTCAATGAATTAAGGATATATGTGTAGCCATTGTGGTTCTTTAGAGCTTGTACTTTATGAAATCCCCAACATATTATATTATGGATTGTTGATGTTTGTCATGTATTAAAGAATGTCATGCATTTTTAGTTTCCTTCTATAGAGTCTAGGGGGTACTTGTACCCAAAATTATAGTTATGTGCCTAAAGCCAGTGTCATGTGTTCACGATATCCTTAGTCAAGCCACGATCCATAGAAATCAGTTAATCATATGACTTAGGAGAGCTCAGTAATTTAATCTCAGTAGCATTCCATCAGTCAGCAGAAATTCATGAATTTAGTTTAGTCAAGTTCAATTAATCATGATCAGTGTCTATTCAGATGGGAGTAGGAATTAACACCGAGCGAACCTAAGGATAGGCACACACACTGTCATGAGAGGGTGTAACTTTTAGAAATATTCCTTACATTGCAGAACTATGTAGCGAGCATAGGTTAAGACATCAACACTGTCAGATAAGGGTTGATGAGGTGGATAAGCACTATCAGATGAGAGCCCCACCATTCTCTTTCGAGAGACTATCAGATCAGGGTTACCTACCGCTTGTCCTTACTAGTGGCAAGGTATTAACACCCTTCCAATTGGGGTTAAAAATTATACCCCAACTTAGCTATAATGCATTATTTGTGGCATGTATGTTAGATGACTACTTCCCACAGTTACAGTTTCAGTCATAATCTCAGGA
The DNA here is from genome assembly GCF_002878395.1 of Capsicum annuum. NCBI lineage: Eukaryota > Viridiplantae > Streptophyta > Magnoliopsida > Solanales > Solanaceae > Capsicum > Capsicum annuum. Next base: position 128,917,963 of record NC_061113.1, read on the forward strand.
ATAGAACTCAGATTGTTCTATAAAATTCAGGACTATTAGATATAGTCAACTCAAAATAGTACGGAACTCAACTTGTTCCATCAGAACCTAGACTAGCAGATATAGTCGCTAAATATAAGTTATCAGTACTCATGTTATAAGTATTCAGACTCAATAGTTAGTATCATCATAAATTCAGTTACAGTCATTTATTCATACAAGTATTTTCACATTCATGTTATATAGTTGATTAGCATAGTTTATGTATATAAACCATTGCATTTATCCTACCTCACTTGTATACCAGTACATTCAATCATACTGACGCATTTATGCTATGGTATTTTATATCATAGGTTTAGAAGAATGAGTTCCAGAGCATCAGTAGTATTCCAATCTCAATAGCTAGAGTTAGAAGTGAGTCCTCATTCTTCAAGAAAATGATCATTACTTAGTTTATTTCTATAGTTGGAGTTAGTTGGGGACATGTCCCATCAACTCCTTATTCAAAAATTTTAGTTTTAGAGGCTTTTAAACTACAGTATGTTCAGATAGTTTATTTTAGTTGTTTTCGGTATTTCATACCACGTCCAGACGTTATGTTTTATTAGTTATGTTACAGTTTTAAATCTTATGGCCTTTTAGCCCTTATTTCGGCATTTATACATTGTATTATGTAGTAAACCAGTACAGATATTAGTCATGGGTTAGCTTGTGGTCCTTTCAAGTCATGAGCACCGTGTAGCATTCTGGGTACCAGATTTGGGGCATTACAAAATGTAAGATTTGATTTTTGATTGACTGACTTAGTATTAAATTTTCATATATATATATAAAGGTTTAGGGATTAGATGGGGGTTTTGACCCTTATTTTGATTTACTTAAATCTCATTTAGATTCCTATTGCATTTTCACTAGTATTGAAGCATGATTGGCATATTTTGCCTTTTTTCCTTGTATGGTAGTGTTGAACTCGTAAGGTTGGTAGATTTAACCTGAGTACCCTTGTTTTTAGTCAAAGTTTCTATATTAGACTTGAAATAGCTTATTTGACATCTACCAGAACTAGATACCTTAGACTAGTTTGTGGCATAATATGCCTAATTATGGAAATGATGGATTAGAAGTTGGATCATTTGGCCCACTAGTAAACATAGAATAAGATTACTTCATAACTTCTAAAATTTTATTGACGTTCCCGGATTGTAGCTTTGAAGATATGGTTATGATACTCCTCGTGGAAGTGATATTGGGCAATTAGAGATGATATTCCTTCTAGATGCGTTATGTGGCCTATAGTGATGCTATTTCCACTAACACTTGACGATTGGCCAATAGAAATACTATTTCCACTTAGCCTTGATGATTGGCCTATTGAGTTAATATTTCCTTTATTCATGATCGTTGGACCTGTAGAGACGACGTAGCTATTGGATATATAAATTGGCCTAAATAAGTGATATTCATCACATTCATGATGCTTGACCTATTGATAAAAGATGTCCCAGAGATGATTACAGGCTTATTGATATTATGCATCCTATATGTGAAATTCCTCCTATATGTGAGATGATTATAGGTAGGAAATGGCTTTTAAATATGGTTATTAATATTAGTTTTGAATATGAATATGGGCCTAAGGCCGTGATTATTTCAGATAAATAAATCGGCTAAGGTTGCATTATGAAATTGATTGAATATCCAAGATGTATTTTTCATTATAATTCATGTGATTACATTTTATAAATGCTAATATGTATATGTTTTTATACACATCTCTCCAGTATAGGATGGAGAAAGATGCGATATGATGCTTATTATTCCACTGATTGAATACTGCTGATAACATGTATATATTTGGTTCATTCATGACTATTATTTCAGTAATTGATATGATTCTAGTTGAAATACGATCATATGATTGTTCTTCCTAATTAAGGTTTAAGATAAGTGGTATCTAGATGTAATTTAGGTGGCTATAGTACTTCATTCCTAGAAATCTAATGTACTAGTTAATGAACCTTGATTAGCTGTGATATGGTAACTAGCGATAATTTATATATGGATAAAAATGATGTTGAGTAGTTGATTAATGAGGATTAGTTGGTAAACGATTGTTAGTTAATCAAGGATTTTACTTAATAAACAATGGTTAGATGATGAATGGTAAATTGTTGACTATTATGATAAACGGATATAGTATGATTAGTTGCTAATAATGAAGGGTGGATAAATAGTGGTTTTGGTCTAGTGATGAACCATGGCTTCATATTAGATGTTGGCTATTTGATAAATATTGGTTAGTTGCTATCTCGTGAGTCTGGATAATATTTATGCTAAAAACCAGAGGTTTTGTTATGACTAGTGAACTATTGATTCTATTATAGTAAGTGTTGGTTAACTAATTAATAGTAGTTGGGAAGTATTGAATAGATAGATATTCTATGGTTATATGAGTATTTTTATGAATAATTTGGTGTATTTTACTCTGTAATCACTATTGTGAGGATATTGATACCCGGAAAGGCCGGATGATACATTGTGATAATATTAATACCCGACAAGGCCGGAGGATAGATTGTAATGATATTGATACCTGGCAAGGCCGGAGGATACTATTGTGATGATGATCATACCCAAAAACGATGGAGGATATGTTGATGAGATGTTGATACCCGGCAAGGTCGGAGGATATATTGATTATTGTTGATACGCAATAAGTTTTGAGGATATAATGATGATATGTTGATCCCCTGTAAGGATGGAGGATATATTGAGCATATATTGATACCCGAAAAGGATGAAGGATACTATTAATGATATATTAATACCCTTCATGTATGGAGGTTTATTATGATGATGATAGTCCTAATGAGGATAGTTACTATGAGTTGTGATATTGATTGTGTACTTTTAATTCATTCCTACATGTGTATTGCCTATCATCAGTATGAATCTAAATTTAACAGCCAGTATGGAATATTTTCATAGATATGGGGGAAGAATATTCCTTGTGTTGGTTTATGTTGATTGGAAATTCCAAGCCTGGGGTAATGGGGGTACACATAAGCTCGACTAGGTATTTGGTTGTCAAGAGTATCCAGTTATTCATGTTGTTATAATTGTTATGATCATTATTATGGCTAGCTTATGAAAGGTTGGTCATTGATCAGGTATCGGGATTTGAGGTATGTCTTCGGCCACTCCTATCTTATGATTGCATTATTATGCACTATTATTTCATGTCTATCCATGTGGATTAGAAACCATGATTATTATTGTAATTAAATCCTTATAATGTTGTAATGTTGTCTTAAAATGAGAATAGGATAATATCGGTTATACTTGGAGATGACCTCATGCTTATATGTATATATACCTATATAATTCTAGCTATATAAAACTAGGATACTATCGTATATACCTTACTTCGGTGTTCATATTGCATAGTCGTTTCTTCACCTAGTATATTACTATACTTTCGCTCTTTATTCAAATATTGAAATGGGATATACGATATACCATTGATGTATATTGAGTGTAGTTGGAATAAGATATGTCACCCTGATACTTCCTTAGTTTTAATAAGTTAGACTCTTGGACATTAACAAGATAGTTTTTCCCTATTTCCTCATTGATTTGTCGTACGATTTTTGGACTCTTCGGTGTAGTTTCCTTTTCATGTATATGCTCTATATATCTCTTTTATCTTTGGATCTCAGTTGGCAGTAGCCTACTGAGTACCATTCATTTGGTAGTTATACTACACTTATATAGCCTGTAGATCATAGTATGGGCTATTATCGTTAATGTGTGCATCATGCAGAGCGGCCTTGGTTTAGAGACTTAGAGTGAGCTCTTGATGTTTGCAGTATTACTTATCTCTTTCTTATATATTAGACTAGTCTCTAAGTTGTATTCAGAGATAAGTTGTATCAGTGTATTTCTCTTGATCTTTCACTATTGTACTCTTTTTATTTTAGAAGCTCTTGTACAGCTAGCACTAGGTGTTGGGATTATCCTATGTATTAATCTTTAATTCATATATTCAACATTTTTTCCTTATATTATTGACTAGTCTGTTACTAGCTATTCCGAACTATAGGTTGGCTTTCCTACTGGTGGCTTACGATTGTCGCCATCATGACCTAAAGAAACTAGGTTTTGACACCATCATACTTAATTTCTTTCATACACTATTTCAAGCATACTGATTTTATCTTTAATACAGCTAGACCTATTGTTACATCATATACTAACTACCGATAAATACCATCCCCACTTTACTGCTTATAAACTTTTGGATTTGTATTTGTAATTCTAGATCATATGCTGTCATAGGATTCTGAGAAGGGACCTAAAATCACATCCTTTAGATGTCATCTTTCTTGTTCTAAGATATGAAATGATCTTACCCATAAGCACAGGGAACCTACCCCTCAATTCAATAATTGGTTCATAGGGAAACTTTAAACGAACGACTCTATATCTATAGTCATGTGAGGCATTCAAGAGTGGAGCAAATCAATTTAGAGAATAACATCAGAATCAGTTATCTCTAACTCCACAAGATCTACTAAGGTGATTTCCTAGGATATTGTAACTAAGCAGGTTTTGTATACACGTCTGTTTGTAGGAAATTTACCCACTAGGGTAGATACTTAGAAAGGCTCTTGTAATGTTTCTGGACAGACACCAAAAGTGATATATATATAAGAAGTCATAAAAGAAAATGAAGCTCCGGGATCTCATAAAACATTAACATGAAGATAAAAGACCTGTAATGCACCCGTAACCATATTTGGAAAACTTTCTCAATCACATCGAGACTGGAGTGTGTATAGTCTATTCTAGCATTGACCGCTGGTGGAATTGAAAATAGCGCCTTGCTAATTCAGGTAACCTGTTAGAGCTGATGACAAAATGGACTAGGCCTTTTAGCGCAAATCCTTCCCTCTCTAACAAACTACTCGATACTCTATTACCCTATGGTTTGTCTTGCCACACCATAAAAAACATACCACTACTATCCATACATATACCCTAGTGATTTCTACTATACGTTCCACAAAGCGAATTACTAAGATAACTGTTCGTGCTACTCTGGGCACTAGAGCCTAGACCTCTATCATTACTGCCATTCCTGAACATTGGCACTGGAGCACTAGCTAAAGATAGAGTTAGGGATGAAACTTTCTAACAAAACTGAGAATGGTTACCACCCTCTGTCCTTTGCTAAGAAAAGTTAAAGCCACTTGTTCTGACAATCTTTCTCCCTACACTTCTCCTCCTTACTCTACTAAGCATGAATTATAAGCCAAGTGAGGAAAACAAATTGCTGATCATTTTGAGAAAATACTAAATGAGCTAAGGTAGTGAAAGTATCTATGAATTTGGTGTTAGAGACATGCTCTTTCAGGGGATCTTCCTGAACACACGGATGTGCAGACTGCTCGTCGTTCCTTCTCCTATTTTTTATTTTGAGAGGCATTGTCAATAAATGACATGAAGGATGATTTGGGAAGAGATTTTAAATCAAACTCATGATCTTTCACACTATATGAATACTGAAAGAAGGAAAAGTTTCATAAAACATCTTGTCCTCAAATGATAAGGACTCTCTACTGTTGTTGCTGCTATAACACTTAACTATCTAATCGTGGTCAAGAAACTGAGCATCTAAACATATATATAAGACATCATAGCACAAAGAAATGTATGCTATCAGTACTTAGAATGTACTAGTTTACTAGATGAGGTTTGGTTGAAATCCGTGGGTTAACTGTGCATAAAGTAATAACTAACTGATTATCTTGAGATAACTAAGTATGTGTGTATAAAAGATAAAATACTTAGAATGCTAGACAAAACATATAATATTTCTAAAATAATCTATATACTGAAACACTGAAACATGAAAAATAAATAACTAGAAGCTTGTATGCTATAATCAAGCAAACCTTAACTGAATTTTGTACTGTATACTGAACTGAAACAATGGAAGGTGTCATCTAATTGACATTCCCTAATTTGAGTTGATTAGGGTCCAACCTGTAACCTCGATTGGACGGGTGTCATTTCTGTGCTATGAGTACTAATAAATGTTGTATGGATCTGCTAAAGTAATGTTACGAAGGACCAAGGTGTTAAGCCTAACTGACTGGTGACCTTGAGAGGAAGTCAAGCCTAAATTGACTGGTGACTCCTCATATACTATGTTTTCTATATAGTTCTGGATTATAGGGACTGCTACTAATGACTTTGGCTAACTGGCAGGGAAGCCGCAATCCCTTCTTTTTCTCGGTGCTAAATCAACTCCCAACTAAACTAACACTGATTACTGGACTTAACTAAGCTTAAACAAACAAACTATTGATCATAATAACTGATTGAATGATGATGCTAATGGTATATCTGAAATCATTCTAAGATACTAAAATGATGTAAATAGCAAACTATCGGGTATTCATAACCCTCCATCATATAATGGAAATAACAATACAGACATATAAAAGCTTTGAGACCATTGTTGGGAATCATTGCTTAAAAGCCAACACTTAGGAATTTCATCAAACAAATGAAAGTCATACACTTAAGCTTAAGAATGGGTAAATCACATGATAATAACATAGTTACAATAATAAAACAATTAATTAATATTTTAAATGACAAGAGTTCAATAATAAAAGCATCCAATGGCTCATTTAATCGAAAACACATGTAATCATGACTTGAAATCTAATTATCAAGATGTTCATGGGCATGATTCTACTTAGTCATATAAAAGTCTTAATTTAAAACATAAAAAGGGATTCTTTGACTCCATGGGTAAAAAGGGCCCCTGGATGAAATTCTATATTCCTTAAACCATTAAGCTTGATTGAGAAACACCATTCTTGATGCTTTCATGATTATTTTTGGATTAGGGAACTTGAATTCCTTTTTTTTCTTAGAGAGAAAGTAATGGAATTTGATGATATTAAGGGAATAAATTTGATAAAATAGGCAAATAATGCCCTAACAGAAAACTTAAGTCATTAATTTATGAATTGGGTTGAGGAGAAAAGACATAATTGCACCTCAGATATTTCAATTTGTAACTGGAATACGGAATTAATTGTCACTGTGATGCGTTAAGGACTCCATCTCTATAACCACTACGATGCAATGCTATTGCAATGAGCTTCTAGAATTGTGCTCCAAACAATACCCAATTCTCGTCCAAAAAATCTGAAACTTCCTCGAGACATGCGTCTTAAACCACTTATCATAAATTAACTGAAACACTAATGTCTTAGGGTCAGGAAGATCAATTTAAAAGTCATTGAAGTTAAGAGTCCTTAAAAATGACTATGTACCCAACACTTAGCAAAATATTCAGGCTTTAAGCCTCTTATACCTTATATTAGGAGTTGAAATGAGCAAAGAATAATGCGGGGTATTACAATATCTCCCGCTTGCGAACATTCATCCTCGAATGAAACTGATTTGGCTGAGAGTTCTGAACTAAAGCAACTGACATCAATTACTGAACATAAATAACTAAAAACATGATTTAATGACTAAGTTTAAAATACAATACATGAACTGAAAAGTATTCATGAATGCATGCAAAGACATGATAATGGTATTTGGCTGATTTAGAAATGAGAGAGTTAACTTATGAGTAACCATTACATTAGGCTGGATTTGGTTCATGAAGAAAAGTTGATAGGTGTAGGACATATAAACTTAGGGTATTACAATATCTCCCCCTGGGGATCATTCGTCCCTCGAATGATACTGACTTGGCTGAAATATAAATGAAAGACTAAGATGATCCATGGAACACTTAAAAACAAAATCCTTAATAAATATTTGAATCTGAAACATGATGCATAAACTTAACAGAACTAATAAATACCTGCTATGAAAGTTTTAAAATTTGGGAAGCCATTTGTACTTTTGTCCGAATTCTGATATTAGATAACTATCACTATACAATATCAGAATCTGGATATCTTTTATTATTAAGAATGAGTTATACTAGATGTAAGGACTCTACTGAATTTATAACTTACATGATTGCAGATAAGTTACCTCATGGAATAGGCATATTTATGAAACTTCAGATAGTAAGACTAGATGGAAAGATAGGGAATCATAGGACACTATAATACCTTTGGCTCTAATACCAAGTTTGGTCACTACCCGAGGCTACCCCCTAGTTACGACAATGGTGCTTACGGTCACAAGTGACCATAAGCTAACCCATGAGTTGGTACATGTTGTGAGCACTAAATAATTAAATGACAATAGATATGCACATATAATATATAATAAGGACATAAGGTTTAGATATTATAAATACAATTCAGTTCAAAAGACCAAAAATATCTGTCTAAACTAATAAAGCTTGTAAAAATAACTTATTGTCTAAATGTCTAAAAAGCATCTGACAGACTAACTATGGAGTTAAAGGGAAAAACCCACAACTATTTCAAACAGACTGTAATAAATGAATACTAAAATGACTGAATTAAATATAAACTTGTCCTCAAAGGATGGAGACTAACCACTGCTGCTGCTGTAACACTGACCTATCTAAGAATGATAAGAAAACTAAGCATCCAAACGTATGATATAAGACATCATAGCATGAAGAAAAATATGTGATCAGTACTTTGAATGTACTAGTATATGAGATGAGGTCAGGTTGAAATGTATGCGTTAACGATGCGTGTAGTAATGACTCACTGATTAGAATGAGATTACTAGGTATGCATACATGAAAACTGAAATACTGAGAATACAAGACCAGGCATATAATGTTTCTTAAATAATATATAAACTGAAATACTAAAATCTGATATCTTAATAACTGGAAGTCTATATGCTATTGTCAAGCAATCATGAACTCAATTTTGTACTGAATACTCAACTAAGACTGTGGGAGGTATCATCAAATCGACATGTCCAAATTTGAGTTGATTGGGGTCCAAACTGTAACCCTAGTTGGAAGGGTGTTATTAGCGTGCCATGGGTTCTAACAATGGATGTAGGGATCTAGGAAACTGATATCCTGAAGGATAAATGTGTCAAGCCTAACTTACGGGTAATCCTTGAGAGGAAGAGAAGCCTAAATTGATGGGTGACTCCTCATATCCTATGCTCAATATAAAGATCTAGATTATAGAGATTGCTGCTAAGGAATTTGCCTAACTTATGTGGAAGCCACCATCCCTGCATTCGCTCGGTTCTAAATCCTACTCCAAACTAAAATGAAAATAATTATTGGACTAAACTAAGCTTAACTAAACAAACAACTAATCATAATAACTGACTGACTGATAATGTTCATGGTGTATCTAAATTCATTCTAAAGGTACTGAAATTATGTAAAACTCTAACTATTGGGTATTCATAACCCTCACTAAATGTAAATAACCATACGACCATATAAAAGCTTTGAAACCATAGTTGGGAATCATTGTTCAAAATCCAAAACTTAGGCGTTCGATCAAACACAAGATAGTCATGAACTTAACCATGGGAATGGGTAAATCACATGATACTAAGATAGGTACAATAGTAAAACAATGAATTAAGGTATTAAAATACAAGAGTTAAATATTATAAACATGCAATGGCTCATTCCATCGAAAACACATGTAATCATTGCTTGAATTCAAATTATCCAGATGCTGATGGGAATAATTAAACTTAATTATTTAAAATAAAAAACTTAAAACATAAAAATGGATTCTTGAACTCCATGGTTGAAAGGGATCCATGGATGAAAATCACATATACCTTAAAACCTTAAGATTTAAATAGAAATACCAATCTTAATGCTTTTTTGAATGTTCTTGGGTTGGGTAACTTGAATTCTTAGTTTTCATAGAGAGAAAGTAATGGAATTTGATGATCTTGAGGGAGGAAATGGTTCATTTTTTAGATGAAATTGGAGAAGATAGGCAAATAATTGCTTAATTGAAGCCTTAAGTCATGATTTTATGAATTGGTTTGAGGGGAAAAGACATAATTGCCCCTCTAAATTTAAATTCATAACTGCTATGTGGATTAATTGGTGATCACGACACAATAAGGGCTCAATCACTACAGCCCTCACCACTTGACGATATCACTATGAGCTACTAGAATCATGATCCAAACATGACCCATCCTCATTTAAAAAATTTGAAACTTTTCCTAGATATGCTTTTTACACGCCTGAACATGAATTACCTCACAAACTAAAGTCTCAGGGTCGGGAATACTAATTTAAAAATCCTCAAAGTTCATACACCTTAAAAATTGTTAATTCCTCAAAACATAGTGAATTTTTGGGGTTAAAGCCTCTTATGCATACTACTAGGAGCTGAACTTCGCTAAATTTAATATGGGGTATTACAACTCCATCGGTAATGCTCTGATGTGGACCTCCATTATTGAATGTAATTATATATTTGACCATTTGTTATAATTTGGGAAAGCAAATTATGACCCAACACAAACCTAGACCTTGTCATATAGGCATCTCGAGTCCAACAAGGTCAAGAGACTACACCATTTACCTATCCCAACCACCACATAAAACCACAAATATCGCATGGACTCCGATCATATAGCAGATAGCCAAAATAAGAATAGCAAGCATCACTTAATAATTTTCTAATCAATCCATTAATTTTAACATACTAGCAATATACCCTTGTTCACAGTCATCGACAAGCCTCTTCTAATTTGATGTCAATAATATGTCAGGACATACCCCCAACAATAGCCAAAAACCATGTCTAATGCAAATCTATGGAAAATGATAGAAAAATTATTAAATGTATGCCTTCTGATGTACAGAAACTCACCACTTTAATTGTCAACACTCGAACCATCCGAACATCTGATCACTGCACAGATAGATAAGACAAATCTCCAGCACCTGTGTCGTGTAGGACACAACATCCATAGATGATTAGTGGTTGGAGAGCAAACATGTACTCAAGATTAAGGAGAAAATAGTGTCATTATTAAGCACCAAGTTTAACAATCATAAACCACCACATTATACCTATTTATATTTAGATATACGTAGATACATAAATTGTCAAAAACATGACAAGTCCATAGCATGCATTTCAAAGAACTTACTCATAACAACCTCACACTCGTGTAGGTTATATAAAGTAAGAGGACTCTAACCTCAAGTAATCTTACAAAGCAAGTTGACTCTTACCACAGGCCTCTTGTTGGACAAGTGGACTATAACCACAACTCATTTTATTAGAAAAGTAGAATCTAACCACAAGCCATCTTATTAAGTATGTGGACTCTAACCAAAAGCTATCATGTCAATTACCAGTTAAAATTGGGACTATGCCCCTTTTTGCATGCATTCATATCCACATCATTCACATTTAGGAAATCTAACCCACTGATGTGTGAACTAATGCTAAAATATTTGAGGCTTTTAACTAAGAATAATTGTGAAGTCTAAAGCAAATTTTGTCATTTCTAATTGATTAATGTTTGAATTTGAAGTTTAAGCTGATATGATAGAGAACCAACAAGAATTAAAGTAAAGAAGTTTAAATCTGAAGAAATCTGAAGACAAGTGTGGCTAACGATATTTGTGACAAGTAGTCGGCCCTATGATAAGTTATCAAAGTCATCATCAGCAGTAAATAGAGAATTCGCCTAAGTTGAAAGATGTGACGATAATTTATGATAAGTCGTCAAGGGTATGATAAGCTTTCATAAATATCAGCAGCCTGAGGCAGCACTGGAGAACTGATGTAGAGCGTTCACGATATTTTGTGATAGGCCATCATGAAGCTGATAAGTTGTCAAGTTTGTTGTCAGCCTAAAATAGGAAGAGCCAAAACTAAAGAACGTGCTGATGACATTTGTGATATGTCATCAGGCTCCTGATAGGCTATCACAAATGTCGTCACCTAATCTGAGGGATTTCTGAATTGTATTATATTATTTCCAAAATTAGGGTAAACTATTTAATGCCTTATTTTAGGGTTTTCTGAGAAGATCCATACATTGAGTTTTGACAATACATTTTGATATTTTTCTTTCTCTAATTTCTTGGATGGAAAAAGCAAATACTTTGAAGAGATTATTCTAATTATTTTGGTATTTTCCTTTGTTATCTAATCTTCGATTCACTAGTTATTATTTGTCTTGTGGTAAGTTTGACCTTCCAAGTATGAATACAACTTGTTATTTTGATTTTAGCATTATGATTGGCTTAATTCCTTTAACTTGAATTATTGGATTTAGTGTTAGGTCTTGATAATGTGCTAAGTGTTCAAGATTCGAAAGATGGTAGAATTTTTAGATAATTATGAGGTTTTAATGAACGTTTGTTGGTTATAAATAATAGAATACACTTGTTTTGGTTTTCTTGAGAAAGAAATCCAATATAGTGGGAAGTGAGTTATTGATAGGGACTTGGAAATACTTCGTTAAATAATCAGTGTTGTAACAAGTTTAGTTAACCTTAGGTAAAATCTGGGCAGTGAATATAAATTCCCAAAGTCTGAGAGGATTTGGTAATTAAATACTTAAGTAGATCGAGAGACATTTAGGCATAACTTCGATAAAGATAACTTGTTATCCTACCTACTGTGAAAATCTTGAACCACCATTATCATCTGTAAAGTACCAAAAGCCCATAGTGAACATAATTCTTGTTTTTCCATAAACTCTTGATTACAAACATAATAACTAAATTTACCAACAATTATTGGCTAATCTCCAAAACACTCATTTTATCTTTTTGTTTTAGTTGTTTGAATTCAACTTATAGCTATAGTTTCAAATTAGTTTAATCACCACTCAGATTGTTCCTTGTGGATTCAACCCTGACTTCAGAAGTTAGGTAAATATATTGACAATGACCGCCTTGCACTAAATTGACGTGTAAGTTGAGCATTATCAAAAATGGAATCGTTGCCGGGGATGAATTCAAACTTGTAAATATTTTTATTTTTTTAATTTATTTATTTTATTTTATTTTATTTTTATAGTAATCTCACTTTTCTTGAGATGTCAGCCTAGATAGATTGTTTTTGAGTGATGAAGATTCTTGTTATTATTGTGGGGGACCATATTTTAAGGCTTACTGTCCAGATTTAACAGGAAGTGCATGGGTGAGACCTTTACAATATGATATGGATACTGTCCTACTTGCCGTAACTTGGTGTTTGGCTAGTGGTCAAAGTGATCGTACTGAAGATATGTGTGCGGTCACAATTCAAGAGAACAAATTGATGAAATGAATCTTAGAGAATCAAGAGAAGCTATGGGAAAATCTAAAAGAGTTACAACTCCCACCATGTTTACAGTGACTAAATAAAGAAGAATATGAGGAGGACATTAGCCAATTTGAAGATAAAACTCAAGAATCACAACCACTCGATTGTCATTCTTATCTTGAGATTGATATTGAGAAGGTGAACAAAAGTGAGTATGTAGTACGTAGTGTAAATTTTGAAGTAGAATTAGTTGGGCCTTACTCGAAGCATTTTTCCACATTATGTTTAGATGATATCTTGTCTGTGGAATCATCTTAATAATGGAAGTGTGAAGATGAGGAACAAGAATCCTATATTCTTTATTCTACACTTGATAAGCAAAATAAAAACACACCTCTCTTTAAGGCTGAGTGGTTTATCACGCTTAATCTATTACTCAACTTCTTAATTTTTTTACTGCCTCCGTATGATCGAGGCAAGAAAATGGAATCTAAGTTAGGGGTGAAATTCAAATCATCCTAGTGAAGGGATAAAGTAAGAAGCACTTTTAAGGTATCTTGACAAATTCTGAGTAGTCAATATAACCTAGTCGTGCCGCGACACTAAATTTGGCACTTCTTAGGAGGCAACCCAAGGTATTTTGTTAATTGTATTTGTATTGTGGTATTAATATCATATTTTTGACCCCATGGTGCCACAGGTATATTTCTGACTCTGTTGTTTTGGTTTGACGCATTGGAGACAATGTATGATTATAAGTTGATGGTGGGACTACTTGTGGGTGCTGATGTCCTCTTGTAGTTTTTGTTGTCGTGCCTCTTTTCCCAAAGTCTTGTTCCTAGTAGAGTCATCATATTTACGAGTAAATTGTTGTTGTAAATTTTTTTATTCGATTGGGAGAAGTACTTGTATGTAAGGAAGTTGAATTATTTTGTGATTTCTTACACCTCTTTAAGTGGTCTACTCTTTTAACTGTGTGATTTGCATTCAAGTCTGACCACTGTGCATCTTTGTAAGGCATTATTTCTAGTAACATATTAATCATTGCTAAATAGCTGTATAAACTGAATGAGTCGTAGCTTATGATATACGTGTGTGCTATGTGTGTGTGAGAAACTACTTAGTTTTGTTTGTATGCTTAAGATAGAACTTGCCCAGTTAGTCTTACCTAGGTTAAAGGATAGGGGTTAGGAAAGGATCATAGGATATTTTTATTTTAGCTCACTTTAAGCCTAAATGATCTTCCCTATGTGAATAATATCCCTTGATCCCTGTTTTGAGCCTAATTGGCCTTCTTCTTTTTATGACACCTATCACCTTCCTATTTGAATCATAATGAACCTATTTTGGCTCTGGTCCTCCTTGGACACTATGTCCCTTGACTTAGGAAAATGGCCTAAGTTGAAGGTGGCTACCATAGGGGTGCGTGATATAAAATGATTATGAAGAAAGGTAGCATAAAAGAAAAGAAAAAAACTTTGAGCAGAGGAAGGAGTAAGAAAATGAAACATTGTGAAAAATATTAAGTAATTGAGAAAAGACTACATCTATCCTAAATAAGTGTGATGAAAAAAACAAAAATAGCGGAAAAGGCTAATGAGTGAATCCCCAAAAAGCTATTGTAGTGTCAAGGAGCTTAGTCACTTTAAATACTATCAAGTATCATACTAGCCTCTAGCCTACATTATAAGCCTAAGAGAAGTTCTATAGTGATCCTGGCTAACCTATCTGAAGATCTGGGTAATGAATATAAGGGCAAGCCTATGGTACTTAGCATACACTGATTGGAACTTCGTTTTGAGAGTTAGTGTTTGATCATCCCCATGGTTATCTATATAATTCCTGATATAAGATGAGGGGAATGTCTTTTCTGTTAGGGCACACTGGTTACATTGTTAGTTACTGACTTGTTCGGGTAGTGTAATAATGGTCTATGCATTGTTGTTATAACTCAATTAACATCATATCTTGATTCCTGTGTGTTGCATTGGTGTTCTTCATTGTTCTTGAATTTAGTGACCTTAGAGATGGTGAAAGTGTTTTGAGATAATGTGGATGATTGAATGCCAAATGTTCCTTGTATTCTCCTAGTTGTGTTAAGTTGCTTGAGGACAAGCAATTGTTTTAAGTTGAGGGTGTTTATGCGTGAGCTACTATTAACACATATGAGGCTTTTCACTAAGAACAATTGTGAAGTCTTAAGCAAATTTTGTTGTTTTTGATTGGTTTATGTTTGATTTTGCAATTTAAGTTTATATGATAGAGAACTAATAAGAATGGAAGAAAATAAGTGAAAATCTGAAGAAAGATGAAGACAAATATGGCTAACAACATTTATAATAAGTCGTCATCCCTGTGATAAGTTATGAAAGTCATCATAAGCAGTAAACAGAGAATTAGCCTAAGTTGAAAGATGTGACAACAATTTGTGATACGTCGTCAAGGGTCTGATAGTTATCAAGAATGTCTTGAGCCTGAGGCAGCATAGGATAACTAAACCAGAGCTTTGATGATATTTTGTGATAGGCCATCACAAAGTTGATAACTTGTAATGTTCGTTGTTAGCCTTAAATAGGAAGAGCCAAAGCTGAAGAAGGAGCTGACGACATTTGTCATAAGTCGTCAGCCTCCTGATAGGCTATCACAAATGCCGTCACCTAATTCGAGGGATTTCTGAATTCTATTATTTTATTTCCATAATTAGGGTGAACTATTTAAAGCTTTGTTTTAGGGTTTTCTAAGGAGATCCGCACATTAAGTTTTGACAATACTTTATGATATTTTTCTCTATCTAATTTATTGGCTTGAAAAACAAAATACTTTAAAGACATTATTATCATTATTGTGTTATTTTCCTTTGTGATCTAATCTGCTATTCACTAGTTATTATTCTTCTTATGTTAATTTTAACCTTCTAAGCATGAATACAACTTGTTGTTTTGATTTTAGTATTATGAGTGGCTAAATTTCTTTAACCTGAATTATGGGATCTAGGGTTAGGTCTTGATAAGGTACTATGTGTTAAAGATTCAAAATCTGGTAGGATTTCTTAATAATTCTGAGGTTTTAATTAACGTTTGTTGGTTGTAAATAATAGATAAAACCTGGTTTGGTTTGCTTAAGAAATAAATCAAATATAGTGGGAAGTGAGTTATCGACAGGGACTTGGAAAAACTCTATTTAATAATCACTACTATAACAAGGTTGGTTAACCTAAAGTAAAATCTGGGCAGTGAATATAAATTCCCTATGTCCGAGAGGATTAGATAATTAAATGATTAAGTGGGTCGAGAGTCATTTAAGCATAACGTCAATAAAGATAACTTGTTGTCCTACCTGTTGTGAGAATCTTAAACCACCATTAGCATATATTAGGTACCAAAACCCTTAGTGAATATAGTTCTTGTTTTCCCATAAAATATTGATTACGAAAACTGTAACTAAAGTGACCATCAATTATAGGCTAATCTCCAAAACCCCCTTTTCATCTTTTTATGGCTGTTGTTTGAATTCAAATAGTAGCTCTATTTTCAAATTAGTTTTATTGCCACTAACATTGTTGCCTATGGATTCGACCCTAACTCCAAAAGTTGGGTAAATATATTGACGATGACCGCCTTGCACTAAATTGACGTATAAGTTGAGCGTTATCACCCACTTAGCCAAAAGGTTACAATTTAACTCAACTCATAACCACAAGATCTTTATGAACAATTTATCAGTCTACCACTTTAATAGGGCAATGCCTTAGTTTCAATCGACATTCAAGTGAAATTAGGGTCATCAAGACTTTTATCAAGCCAGTCATTCTTCATTAGCTTTAATACATCAGGCATTAGTTCAAAAATAGTTCAATTTCAACTTAAGGACTCAAACCCTATTTTAACCTTTCCAAACACCAAGGATAGTAATTTACTTATTACATAGCCAACAAGGCCCTTAGCAAGTTACTAACAAACCATTATTATACATTAAGCCATTGCATTATTTCAAACAATATTAGCACGTAACTATTTATTTCTATTAGTCATTTTCACACACCTTTACCATGACCAAAACCTAAGTGAAAACCATCAATATTAGAATTAATCATGACCCATTTTATAAACTTCAATATACAAGAACCTACATGTGCCATTATTTAACAAAAACATGTACAAATACAACTTTAAACAAGAGTAAACATTACCCATAAAGATACATCAAAGCCCTCAACATTTAATTCAAAAACCACCACTAAATATTCATAAACAATATTTAGATAACATGATATTTGAGAAATAAAAATAAGGGAAGAGTCACATGCATTTTACAAGATTATTCACAGAAGCATTCTTTGTCTTCAAGCCTATAGAAGGACGCCTCTTGAAACACTAGCTTTAATCTAGAGAGAGATATTTTGAGAGTGTTTAGAATTTTCTTGATATTGTACATGTGAAGAATGAAGAGCCAAATAAGGTTATAAGACATGGGTTATAAGGTTTTAGGGGTTGGAAAAGTCTAAAATATCCTCAGCATAAAAGCTGGAAATTTCACTCATGAGGGTATGACTCACCCACTTGACTCGTACCATAGTGTATGAAGGGTACCGTAACTCATACTATAGATGCCTCTTTGGACCTCTATACTAATCATCATATAACTAAAATGCATTAGTCGTACCCTAGGGTAAGTTTGGTCCCATACAAACGTAACCAAAAGAGTGTCTACTACACTTTCTAAGATACGAGTGAGAGGACATTAAATGAAGTCATAGGGTATGACTAGTACCATGAGTCATACCTTTCCCAGAAACTTCAACTAGGGGAATTTTTCTAAGGGTTCAATGCTATGGTGTTTTAATTCTCCCTTACATGGATCATTCATCCTCGAATAATGGGTTAGGAAAGCACAAGAATAAGTTAACACATTATTACACATCAAGCTAACCTTTAACCAAGTCAGAACACAAAGACATACAAAATGGATAAGAAACGTGTCGTGATCATTATCAATCAACCATTCATTCAATTGACTTTGGGGCTCAAACCCAATATCTATAAAGACACTTGATCAATTCAAAGATTAGGTACTTTAACCCATTTTTTTTCAATGACTGAAATCAAGTAAAAAATATTATCACATACCTTAAGAACGAGTTTCTGAAATAGGGAAAATATGTGGAAACTTGGAATTTATATCCTCTTCCAACTCCCATGTGGCTTCCTTAGACTTTTGGTTCCTCCATACAACCTTTACTGAAGCCTGCTCTTTTGTTCACAATTGGTGAACTTGTTGATCCATCATTATCGGGAGCTCCTCATAGATCAAAGAGTTTGAAAAACCAACATCCTCAAAAGGCACAACAATTGAAGGGTGATATTTTGTATATTTCTGCACTCTAGTGCTACTATTCTAGCTTATTAGCATAGTTTTGAGGATAAATCGGGTGCTTTATGTGTGATAATGACTGAAACAAGCATATAAGTATTTAAGAATGTAATTACAATGTTTCAAAATGTTATTGTTTAATTAAGTGATTTACAGTTCAATTGAGAAAACTAGCTGGTATCCTACTTATACACGGATAGAGATTATGCATACTTGTAATATAATATAGTGCACACATGGTATGTTGGAATCTTGGAAATTGGGATCACTTTGATAATTTTTTTAAAATCCCACTAGATTTAGGATTTATTTGTTACATATAAACACATTGCTCACAATATTAATGATTAATTTTGCGAAGGCTGCTGGACTTTGTTAGGTTTTAAGATTCTTTATTTAGTTTTTTATTTTAAATTATATCATAACCTCTATTCAATTATTTGGATCGTGATTATGATTATTATTGGCTAAAACTTCTCTTTCCAGGGTTAAAGCCAAGAACATGAGTATTATTGTTTTGAATTAATTTTAGTTAATTCCCTTATCATACTTGGTTGTTTGCCTATTCTTAATTGAATTATTTTATGGATTGATCACCCAGAAAATACATCTATTGTCAACCTTTTGATCTCATGATAGGGAATAGGGAAAGAAACGTGGGAATAAACAAAGTATGATTTGTATTCTTTTATAAAATAGGGAATTCAAATTTGCATCTAGGATAGGAATGTACTTAGATGACTTACTTTATTTGAATATAGGAAGATAGCGTTAAAAGCACGTAATTTGATTATTGCATCGCCACTCAATGATATATTTGTAAGGTCATAATTAGGGAAACAGGTAGAGGTTGGTAGAACATGATCATGCAAGTAATACTATAAATCAACAACATAAATAAGTGAGTTGACGAATGAAGTTCAATAGCATAGTATGATTGTTGGAAGTGCTTCAACCCTGTTCTTTACTCCATTCATTATTTCAAGATCTTTATTTTACGCATTATCTCCTTTACTTTATTTTATAAATATTGAAAAATCTTTTTGGTTATGCTAGCATCTAATTAATCTTAAAAGTTAAACTAGAATTGAATAGTTCATAGAACAAGTCCCTGTGGGATTGATACTCGACTTTCTTTAAGGATACTATACTAGTTGATAGACCATGTATACTTGCACGTGTTCTTAGGCACTATCAAAGGGTAACCCAAATATTTCTGGAACATGAGAACCTAGAATACCAGATGAATAGAGCTCAAACTAGAGGGAAACTCCAATTGATAGGCAACATTTCCAACCCACTTAAAAAATCAAATACGGACTAACATATCAGGCACTAACATTCTTTTATTTCAAAAACACATTACTCCCTTCTTCGAGATATATTCATGAATACCCAATAACTAACATTAAACACAAAATCCCTATGCCTCAAATACGCATAGGTCTTTTGGTTAATTTCAGCAGATTTTAACCTATCACGAATCACTCTAAGCTTCTCCAAGACTTGGTTACCCAAATTGTAATACCCCGGGAAATTTTTCATTGAAATTTTATGCGTGAACATATTGGGTTCTATCATCTAGAATGAATTATAATTTTTCCATGAGGAATGTCTTAGATTATGATCCATCATTGTGTAGAGTATCAAATAAGCTTTCGAACGATATGTGGATCATCTAAAACGGACACCCAAGCGATGAGTTATGAACATTCAGATTGAACTGCGAATAGTAGTGAATATAAACGTGCAGGAAAAATTATTAAGGCCTGGCATATTTTTTCTCCAACATTAAATGATCATAACTCCTTGTACATAATGATCTTGGTGATCTACTATATATGAATTTAAAGCTCTACGAGTCCTCTTTCCAATGAAGTTTGTTTCATCCAATTTGTCTATCGGAGCAAAAAGTTATGGTTGATCTACTTCAGCCTATCAAAAGGGAATTTTTGGGTCAACTTCAAACAATCATAGCTCCTCGTACATAATAATCTGGGTGACATACTATACATCAAAGGAAAGATATGAGATTCCTCTTTCTAATGAAATTAGTTTCATCCAATTTGGATGTCGGAGTAAATTGTGATGGTTGATCTACTTTAGACTATTAAAACAGTCCATCAAAGGACAGATTCAAGAATTATTTGATTTTTAGGGGTGTTTTGGTCATTCCACCTCATCCAAAATCCTTCCAAACTCTATATTAAATCCTATTAGAAGCATTATATGTTATATTTCATCAAATTCCTCAAAAAGAAAACCCTAAGCTCCTACATCCAACTTCAAGAACCTCCAAGGTTCACCATTAATTCTGAAAATTTATTCAAGATTCCAAGTTCCTACTTCAAGAACTCCAAGAACCATCTTTCAAAGTAACGATTAACATCTCAAAAATGAGTATCGATCTAAAGTTCATCATTCAAGGTATGTGGGGTTTTTCTACAAGAACTCTCTTTCGTTCTTATGCCCAAAAGTTATTTTCTTTACAAAGGCATGATTTTTATTTAACTTTTATGAATTTGAAGCATGAACCCATATCTTATGATGTTTATTATGTAAACTTGATGTTTATGATTTTGAAAGATGAATTTACATGTGTAGAGACATAAAGCATGAATCTTGAATGATATTTATCATGATTTTGATATTTGTGTTGTGAATCCCCATTAGAAATTGTGTTTTTTTGAGAAAGTGTGTGTTATAAGCACGTTGATGTTGAATATTTGAGATATTTTGAATGATTTGACCTTTTGGTCTTAATGGAGTTGTTTTGAACTCGAACGTGAAAGAAATCCACAATGTAGTTGATTTTGATAGATGGGAAGGATGATGGCTCCCAATGTATATTTATATATTACGAAAATTGTTTTGTTATGGATTGTCTTTGATATAATCTAAGCTAAGTCTGGGAGAAATCTCCAGCACCGATTGGGAGGTATAAAGTGACCTTAGCTCCCTAGAACTACATGCCCCCGTAAGAGTGAGCCTGAGGCTAATTTATATAATGATCAATAGTTTGTGTGGATTTAATATCGATAGTCCTACTCTGATGGGAAGGATAGGACGACTCTCCTTAATGTGGGTTGTACGTTGGACTCTAGGTAGCTCACATGGTTTATGTCGGTTATAGGATATCCCAGTATGTGTGTGTTTCCTTGTGTCTATGGTCAATGGTGAAGTGATTTGAAAGTGGAATTGTGAAAGTTATTCTTTCAAATGATTTAAATGATATTTCCATTATGAGAATTGATATTCTTACTGAACTAAAAGTGATTGACAAATTATATGATAACTCATATGTGTTATTGTACTTATTTCATCCTCTCATAATTATGATGATTTTCTTTGGGCTATGTGAGTCTTTCATACATCTTGTATATTTCTTATAAATATTTATGATGATGATATTTATATACAACTGCATACACCCCTATATACTCGGTTCCTTTCTATGGTACTGACCCACATCTTTAGATGTGGGCTATATTTTCTCAGAATGTAGGTTCAGGTGCTGAGTTCCTGGTTCGACAGTGATTCTTCAGGCATGTTGTTCTATATACTCTATTATGGTGAGTCCTCATGTTTCGAGGACGTGATGTCTGATGTTGGTTTCATGAAATTATTTACATTTGATAACTGAGTATGAGTTAGTTGGGGCATGTCTCAATGGCTCGCTGATTTTCTTGATCTTTTTAGAGGCTTGTCAGACTAGTATAGATGTTGGGAGTTGACTAAGAAGTTATATTTTGTTATCTTTCTAAAATTCTTTTATTCTTTGATGATGATTACTCTATTGATATTTGAGAGTTATTTATGGAAACCCCGTTGATTTGTGTTGAACTGAATGATAATGGCTCAAAGTGTTAGTTTATGTCTACTCATAGCCTTAAGCACCGTGGGACGCTTTGGGACCTGTTTTTTGGGGCATTACAAACTTGGTATCAGACCCTAAGTTTTTAAGGTATCCTACGAAGTATGATAAGCCGCGTTAAATAGAGTCTTGATTATCGGTTTGTAGCGCGCCACATCTATGAGAAAGAGGCTACAAGACGTTTTAGGAAAAAATATGATTCTTTCTTTCGAAATTCTACCGTGCTTAAAGTGTCTCTCTCTGCTATTGATTCATGCTCTTCTCTTTGTGAAATATGCCTCCACGTTGAGTGAGATGGAATAATGATGGTCTACAACCTCAACCCACTGACCCATTGAATGAAAACGTGTCTCATGTTGAATTTCGGGCTGCCTTTTAGGTGCTGGCCCAAGTTGTTACTGCAAATGCTTAGGCCAACCCGACCCCAGATCCACAGTAGAAGGAAGGTGATTTAGCTGCTGCCAGGATCCCTGACTTCATACAGATGAATCCACCATAAATCTATGGGTCTAAGTCTGATAAGGATCCACGGCTATTTTTAGAGGAGGAGCGGAAGATTACTCAGGTGATGCATGTATCTGTGGAACATAGTGTGGAGTTGGTTGCGTATAGGTTGAAAGACTTTTCTTATGACTGGGTTATTTCTTGGAGGAAAGGTAGAGGTGAGGGAGCAGTCCCTACAACTTGACAAGAGTTCCAGGATGCATTCCTGGACAAGTTTTTTCCTTTGGAGATAAGGAAGGCGAAGGTGGAATAGTTTATAAACATGCGATAGGGCTCTATGACTGTTAGGGAGCACTGTCTAAAGTTCAATCAGTTGGCCAAGTATGCTCCTGACTTAGTGGTTGATAATCAGGCTAGTATGAGTAAGTTTGTGACTGGAGTGTCTAGTTATGTGGCTAAGGAGTGTAGGTCTGCTATGCTGAATACTGAGATGAATCTTTCTAGGCTGATGACTCATGCCCAATAGATTGAGGTGGACAAGATTAAGGAGAGAGATAGAATGAGAGGGAATAAGAGAGCTAGGTTCGAGCAGCACGGACAGGGTCAAACTAGATCGTAGGGAGGGAGTCGCCCTCAATATCTGGATTGTTCGTCTATGCCAGCACCGTCATCTACTAGTTCTCCCATCCCAAGAGGTAGACAGGAGCAAGGTAGCAGGTCATATGCATCCACGTCCCAGTATAGTGCTGGTTGTAATCCAAATCATCCCCTATGTCCTTAGTATGGTAGGGCTCATTCGGGTGAGTGTTGGGGTGAGAAGAGGGGTTGTTTCCAGTGTGATGACATGGGTCACAGAGTTAGAGATTGTCCACAGGATGGAAAAGTGTAATACCCCGCATGTTTCTAAGCTAGGAAATGAATAAGTATTCCTATGTATGAAATCCCCTATCTTATTATTAATACTTGATACATGACTTACCATGAATATCCTAGTGATATGATAGCTTATGATGCATTAAGCATGTTCATATGAGTCACTTAAGGTAATACAAGCTAAGTGATTTTGAATCTATCCAGTTTTAGTGTTTGATTTTGCAAGGGTCATCTTTGAATGAGTATAACTCGATGTTAATGTGGTATGTTGGCTGATTTAGACCCACCAAATTGTAGAGAATCGAATTATCTTTCCAATGATACAAATTTCGCCTTAATCCAATACCCAAACGAAAAGTTATGCCTATTTTCGTGAGAGATAGTAAGCATAGGCGATTGGTTAGGCGCCGCCCAACCCAAGCATAGGCGATTGGTTAGACGCTGCCCAACCCAAGCATAGGCGATTGGTTAGGCGTCGCCTAACCCAGGCATAGGTGATCACTTGGGCGCCGCCTAAGTCAATTCCAGGTGTCAAAAACACTCTGTTTTGAGTTATTTTAAACGTAATTAAGTCTTTAAATACTCCTTACACGTCCCTAAACTTAACCCTATGAAATATATATCTTCTAAACATACTGCAACCCTATTTTAATCTCAACTCTCTTCATCCAAGAGCACTAAAGAAAAAAAACAACTAGGGTTGCATTATTAAGCTTGAAGATCCGATTTCAAGCAAATTCCTCCGTCAATCATCAAGAATCTTCCTTCTAAGGTATGCGTAGTGTTCATCCACGGATTCCTTTTGTCCATGGAGTTCAAGAATCAATATTTAAAATACAAAAGCTTGGTTTATTGTGGTGATATGATCATACCTATGTTGATGCTTGTTTGTTTTTTAGTTTTTCATTATAAAGTATGATTTCTATATTGTTGGGTGTTGATGATCATGTTTTTGACATTGGGTGATTCCCAAGATGAAATCTTTATATGTTTTTGTGAATTCATGATATCATATTGGTTGGAAACATGTAAATTTGGTTGTTCATGATGTATAATTTGATGAGTTCACCTATGCATAACACGTGCATGTTAGGTGTTTGATAAAATGCCTACGGAACTAGAAATCATGCAATATAACTAAATTGTGACTAAGTGAAGGATTCATGATATGCCCTTACATTCCAATGACTTCTATGATTGATAATGTTCCTTATAAATGTTTTTTGAATACTCATGAACTATTCTTATGAGATTATGCTATGTTTACTTGCAAATCCTACTTTTGAACAAGATGTATGATAACCATGCAATCCACATGAACTTCCATGCTATTAGTATGTGTTGCCAATATGATTATGCAACGAACATGATATTAAGATTGTGCAAGTACTTCCATGTGATATGAAATCCTTTCCATACAATACATTGTTGATAACCATGCATAGTATGAGATCCCTACTTATGATATTATAAATTATGGACTCTACTCTTATGATCAAGTCAGTCATGTGTGTCAGTTTCCTTCCATCAAGTCCTGGGGGTACTTATACCTAAAAACTATAGTTGTGTGCCTAGATCCATGTCATGTTTCATGATATCCGAACTTAAGGAATGATTCTGCAGACTTTAGTCAGTCATGTGACTAAAGGAAACCTCATGATCTTAGTCAGTTGTTAGATATCAATAACATTCCACCAGTCAATGAAATTAAGTAAGAATAAGTCATGCACAGTCAGTTATTCAAGTCCAGTCCCTCCAGATTGGAGTAGAGGTTAGCATCGAGTAAACCTAAGGATGGGAACTCACTCGCTAGTTCAGGGTGTGATTCTTAGTAGCAATCCTTGTGTTCAAGAACTACGTAGCCAGTGTAGGTTGAGATATCTTCACTCATTAGATTAGGGTTGATGAGGTGGCCTAACCCATGAGTTTAGGGTTCTCACCGTTCTCATTGAGTACCCGCCAGATAAGGGTCACTCACAGTCTGTCCTTACCCGTGGCACAGTATTGACACCCCTCCAATCGAGGCAGATATTGGACCCCAGCTTAGTTATAACGGCATACATGAGGCATATCGGTTAAATACTACTTCCCATAGTATTAGTATCAGTCTCAGTAAAAGAACTCAGGGCATTCTTCAGATCTCAGTATATACAGGACTATAAGATACAGTCGTCCATGTTATCAGTTTTAGTATCAGTCATGACAGTTATCAGTAAACCATGTATTAGCTTACAGGTCATGCTATCACGTATTCACTGTCCCAGTTTCTGTATATGTGTGTTTGCACTCCCACGTTCGTATTAGTTAGTCAGTGTTGTTCATGTATGAAACCTTTTATGTTCAACCTATCTTCCTCGTATACTCAGTACTCCAGTTGTACTGACACATTTGTTCTATGGTGCCTTCTTTTCATGTTACAC
This sequence comes from Capsicum annuum, assembly GCF_002878395.1. Classification (NCBI taxonomy): domain Eukaryota; kingdom Viridiplantae; phylum Streptophyta; class Magnoliopsida; order Solanales; family Solanaceae; genus Capsicum; species Capsicum annuum. Next base: position 128,944,170 of record NC_061113.1, read on the forward strand.
CATAGGTTTTGAGACACGAGCTCCAGCCCAGCTGTAGCGGTAGCATTCCAATCGCAGAGACACAGTGAGTCCTCAATTATTCAAGGACAATATGATTTGATTTATTTATTTATTCTTCTATTCAGTTTACAGAGTTAGTTGGGGACATGTTCCTTTAACTCGTTATTCAAATAGTTTAGATGCTTTCAGATTTATGTTTAGATTTACGTTCAGATTGAGTTGTTTTGGGTATTTCACTAACATGTTTTTATTCAGTAGAACCTTATGGCCTTACAATTATATGTATTCGATATTATTATATCATGATTTGCAGTATACATGTATAGATATTAGTTATGGGTAAGCTTGTCGTCCCTCGGGGTCATGAGCACCATGTAGCGTTTCGTTTCAGCGAATCGGGGTGTTACAAACTTGGTATCAGAGCCTAAGGTTCAATAGAGTCCTAGGAAGTCTTAATGCCGCATCTAGTAGAGTCTTGTACATGGGTGTGTTACGCGCGACATTTATCTGTTGGAGGCTATAAGATGTTTTAGGAACAATCCTCTTTCTTCATTATTCATGTCATGCTAGTGAGCATAGTTACAAGTTAAACTCTTAGTCTAATCCATTCTTCTCTTATTCTAGACCATGGCCCCAAAGAAAAGAAACTATCTAGCTCCTCAGCCCGAAGATCCTTTGGGCGAACATGTTTCCCATGCAGTGTTTAAAGCAATATTTACCACACTTGCTCAGTCGATGGCTGCATAGAATGAACGGCCACCAGTCATTCCATCAAATCCAGTGGCCACTCTCAAAGAAGCTAGGGTTCGGGACTTCACCCAGATGAACCCTCCATCTTTCCATGGGTCTAAGTCTAATGAGGACCCTCAAGAGTTCATTCACCAAGTCCAGAAGGTCATTGACATCATGGGTGTTACTTCTATTAAGATTACTGAGTTAGCCACCTACCAGTTACAGGATGTTGCTCATGATTGGTACAAATAGTGGAAGTCTGAGAGGTTAGATGATACAGGCCCTATTGAGTGGGAGGAAATTGTCACTCTTAAACAGATTCTTTCCCCAAGAGCTGAGAGAAGCCAAAGTTCTTGAATTCATCAACATCAGGCAGGGGAATATGATGGTTAGGGAGTATTCTCTCAAATTTACTTAGCTAGCCAGGTATGCTCCTCATGTGGTTGCAGACAATAGAGCTAAGATGATCAAGTTCGTGTTAGGGGTCAACGATAGCGTGGTAAATAAGTGTAGGTCTGCGATGTTGATTGGTGATATGACCTTAGCAAGACCCATGACCCATGCACAGCAAGTAAAAGAGCAGAAGTTTAAGACTAGGGAGAGGCAGAACAAGAGAACATGGTCAGGTAATTTCAACTTTACTCACACCAGGTCAGATAGAGAAAATCGTTCATAGTTTTGCTCTAAGTCATCCATTCCATCTCCTTCCTCTGCCAGCGCTCTAGTGCCAAAGTTTAGAGATTGCAATAGAAACAAAGCGCCAAGCTCTAAATGTCAGGGCAGTGTTAGCAGTGCCCAAATGAATCTCCTTTGTCAGACTTATGGTAAGAACCACAAGGGCATTTGCAAAGCTGGTAGTGATGTCTGTTTTTGTTATGGCAAGCCAGGCCACAGGATTAGGGAGTGTCTGCAGTCAAGTCTTTAGGCTCGAAAAAATCATTCTACAGCTCAGTCCAATCGCCCAAACTAGTAGGATGCAATTTCCAGTGCTACCAGTGGGCAACGCCCAAATAGACTCTATGTTGTTCAGTCCTGGCAGGATAAGAAAAATTCACCTGATGTCGTTATTGGTACATTAAAGATTTTCGATGTTCATGTTTATGCTTTACTAGACCTAGGTGCATCTTTGTCTTTTCTTACTCCATACATAGCAGGAGATTTATGAATTAGTCTCGAAGTCCTAGAAGAAACCTTCTTAGTCTTTACCTTAGTGGGTAAAACCATCATAGCCCGATGGGCATATAGGAACTGCCCAATTATGATATCTCAGAAATCCATACCAGCAAATTTAGTAGAGTTAGAGATGACTAATTTTGATTTCATTCTTGGCATGGAATAGCTTTATTCCTGCTATGCCACAGTCGACTACAGAAACAGGATAGTTCAGTTTCATTTCCCGAATGAGCCCATCCTAGAGTAGAAGGGTAGCATTTTAGCATTCAGGGGTCAACTTGTTTCCTACCTTCGGGCAAGGAAAATGATTTCTAAGGGGTGTGTGTATCATTTCATGCGTGTTATAGATTTCAGTTCTTAATATCCCAAACTCGAAATAGTCCCTATTGTTAATAAATACTCAGATGTCTTTCTCGAAGATCTTCCAGGCATTTCTCCCGGAAGGGAAATATACTTCAGCATAGACCTTCTTTTGGATGCTCAACCTATTTCTATTCCACCATATAGAATGGCACCAGTAGAACTCAAGGAACTAAAAGATCAGTTAAAGGATCTCTCAAATAAGGGATTTATCAGACCCAGTGTTTCCTCATGGGGTGCGCCAGTATTATTCACGCGCAAGAAAGACGGTTCTCTCAGGATGTGTATTAATTAACGTCAACTCAACAAGGTCATAGTCAAGAACAGATATCTTCTTCCTCGGATTGATGATCTATTAGAAAAAATTTAGGGTTCCAGTTACTTCTCTAAGATAGACATTAGATCAGGCTATTATCAGCTCAGAGTTAGAGAATGTGACATTTCAAAGACAGCTTTTCGTACTCGATATGGTCAGTTAAAATTTTTAGTCATGTCATTTGGTCGTACCAATGCCCCAGCAGCTTTTACGGATTTGATGAACCATGTGTTCAAGCAGTACTTTAACATATTTGTCATAGTCTTTATAGATGATATTTCGGTCTATTCTTGCAAAGAGCGTGTTCATGCAGACCATCTAAGGATTGTTCTTCAGACTCTCAGGGATCATCAGTTATTCGCTAAGTTCAGCTAGTTCAAATTTTGGCTGAGATCAGTAGCATTCCTTGGCCATACTGTTTCTAGTGATGGCATTAGAGTAGATCCTCAGAAAACTAAGGCAGTAAAAAACTGGCCCAGACATATATCTCTATCAGATATTAGAAGTTTCTTGGGTTTTGCTGGATATTACAGATGGTTTGTCGAGGGATTTTCTTCTATTTCATCTCCCATGTCTAGATTGACTTAGAAAAAGATTAAGTTTCAGTGGTCAAATTCATACGAGGAGAGCTTTAAAGAGTTGAAGAATCGACTCATCTCCGGTCCAGTTCTAGCTATTCCAGATGGTTCAGACTGTTTTGTAGCCTATTGTGATGTATCTAGAGTAGGTATAGGTTGTGTCCTCATAAAGCATGGTAAAGTCATAGCCTACGCCTCCAGAGAGTTAAAGCCACATGAGAAGAATTATCCTACTCATGATCTTGAGTTAGTAGCGGTAGTTTTTGCCTTATAGATTTGGAGGCATTATCTTTATGGAGTTCATGTAGATGTCTTCACAGACTATAAAAGCCACCGGTATGTCTTTTCCAAGAAACATCTCAATCTTCGCTAGAGAAGGTGGTTAGAGCTGTTGACGAATTATGACATAAGTGTTCTTTATCATCCGAGCAAGGCTAATATTTTGGCCGACGCTCTTAGTCTACTCTCCATGGGTAGTATTTTGCACGTTGAGGATAGTAAGAAAAGAATGGCTCAGGAGATCCATCAGCTTGCCATAATAGGTGTTCGCTTAGTCGATTCTTCAGAGGGTGGTGTATGTGTTCATAGTAGTTTAGAGTCAACTCTAGTTTGAAAGGTGAAAGACAAACAAGATAGGGGTCCTAGCCTTGTTAAGCTTAAAGAGTCAGTTTCGAATCAGAAAGTCGAGGTTTTCTCCTAAGGGGGAGATGGCGTTCTTCGTTGTCAGGGTCGTCTATGTGTTCTAGGTGTTGCCACTAAGATGTACTGCGACATGAAAGAGATCTATTGGTGGAGTGGGATGAAGAAAGATGTTTCAGAGTTTGTGGCTAAGTGCTCACATGTCAGCAGGTTAAAATAGAGCATCAGAAATCTAGTGGTTCCATGCAAGAGTTCGCCATTCCTTTTTGGAAGTGGGAAGAAGTTAACATGGACTTCGTGATGATTTTCCCTAGAACTCGTCATCAACATGATTCAGTCTGGTTCGTTATCGATAGAATAACTAAGTCAACCTATTTCCTTCCTATATCAGGGAGTTAGTTAGATTACACGATGTTCCGCTGAGGATTATGCCAAACTCTATGTCAGGGAGTTAGTTAGATTACATGGTGTTCCACTATCTATTATCTCAAATAGAGGTACCTAGTTAACTTCTCACTTTTGGAAAGCATTCCAAAAGGGTCTCAGTACCCAAGTCCATCTCAGCACTGCATTTCATCCTCAGACAGATGGTCAAGCAGAGAAGACCATTCAAACTCTTGAAGATATGCTAAGGGCTTGCGGAATTGCCTTTGATTGAGTTTGTATACAACAATAGCTATCATTGTAGTATTCAGATGGCTCCATTTAAAGCTCTCTATGGTAGGAGTTTTAGATATCCAATTGGTTTGTTCGAAGTTAGTAACACCTCAATCATAGGTCTTGACTTAGTATTTGACGTCTTAGAGAAAGTTCAGTTGATCATAGAGAGACTCAGGGCTGCTCAAAGCCGATAGAAGTCCTATGTAGATGTTTGTAGAAAGGATCTCAAGTTCTAGGTCAATGACTATGTCTATCTTAAGATCTCTCCCATGAAGGAAGTGAAGAGGTTCGTCAAAAAATGGAAACTCAGTCCCCGTATATCGGTCCCTTCAGAATTCTTTTTCGCTTTGGTAAGGTAGCTTATGAGCTTGAGTTGCCTTCAGATCTAGCCTCAGTCCATCCAGTCATCCATGTCTCTTTGCTAAAGAAGTGCATAGGTGACCTAGCAGTTGTTGTCCCTATTTAGAGCGTTGACATTTAGAACAGCCTCTCTAATGAAGAGATTCCAGTCAAAATCTTAGATTATCAGAATCGTAGATTAAGGAACAAAGAACTCCCTCTAGTCAAGGTTCTTTGGTGAAATCAGTCTCATGAGGGAGATACTTGGGAAGCAGAAGCAGATATGCGTACCAAGTATACTCACCTTTTCCCCACCAATTCAGATCAAGCTCAAGGTAACAGTTCTCCTTAATCTTACTTAGTTTCACATTTGTGTTTCCAGTATAAACTTGGTACCTATTAACCGCTTCATACTCAGTCATCCATTCATGTGTCAGTTGTCCGTGCACCAGATATGCATGAGTTTAGTATGTTTAGCATGTCAGTCATGAGATCAAGTTTCAATTCTTCATGTTTAGTTTAGGTTCTATTGTCTTGTATCCCTTCTAAGTAAATTCTAATTCGAGGACGAATGTTCCCAAGGGGGAGATATTGTAATACCCCATATGTTTCTAAGCTAGGAAGTGAATAAATATTCCTACGTATGAAATCTCCTATCCTGTGACTCATACTTGAGTACATGAATTACCATGAATATCCTAGTGATAGGATAGCTTATGATATATTAAGCATGTTCATAAGAGTCACTTAAAGTAATACAAGCTAAGAGTTTTGGAATCCATCAAGTTTTAGTGTTTGATTTTGCAAGGGTCATATTTGAACTAGTATAAATCGATATTAATATGGTATTTTTGCTGAGTTAGACCCACCAAATTATAGAGAATCAACTTATTTTTCCAACGATATCATTTTCGCCTTAATCCAATACCCGAGCAGAAAGTTATGCCCATTTTTGTGAGAGACAGTAAGCATAGGCGATTGATTAGGCGCCGCCCAACCAAAGCATAGTTGATTGGTTAGGATCCACCCAACCCAAGAATAGGCGATTGGTTAGGTGCCGCCCAACCCAGGCATAGGCGATCACTTAGGCGCTGCCTAAGTCAATTCTAGGAGTCAAAAAAACTTCGTTTTGAGTTATTTTAAAGGTAATTAAGTCTTTAAATACTCCTTACACATCCCTAAACTTAACCCTATGAAATATATATCTTTTAAACATACTACAACCCTATTTTTATCTCAAAGCTCATCATCCAAGAGCACTAAAGCAGAAAAACAACTAGGGTTACATTATTAAGCTTGAAGATCCGATTTCAAGCAAATTCCTCCATAAAATCATCAAGAATATTCCTTCTAAGGTATGCTTAGTGTTCACCCATGGATTCCTTTTGTCTTTGAAGTTTAAGAATCAACCTTTAAAATACAAAAGCTTGGTTGATTATGGTGATACGATTATACCTATGTTGATGCTTGTTCATTTTCCTCTTTTTCATTATAAAGTATGATTTTTATATCGTTGGGTGTTGATGATCATGTTTTTGATATTGGGTGATTCCCAAGATGAAATCATTATATATTTTTGTGAATTCATGATATCATATGGTGTGCATGTAAGGTGTTTGCTAAATTGCCTAAGGAACTAGAAATCATGCAATATAGCTAAATTGTGACTAAGTGAAGGATTCATGATATGCCCTAACGTTCCATTGACTTTTATGATTGATAATGTGCCTTGTAAATATTGTTGGAATACTCATGAACTATTCTTATCAGATTATGCTATGTTTATTTGCAAATCCTTTTTTTGAACAAGATATATGATAACCACGCAATCCACATAAACTTTCATGCTATTTGTATGTGTTGCCGATATGATTATGCAATGAACATGATATTATGATTGTCCAAGTACTTCCATGTGATACGAAATCCTTTCCATACAATACATTGTTGATAACTATGTATTGTATGAGATCTCTACTTATGATATTATAAATTATGGACTCTACTCTTATGATCAAGCTAGTCATACGTATCAGTTTCCTTCCATCGAGTCCTGGGGGTACTTGTACCCTAAAACTATAGCTGTGTGCCTAGATCCATATCATGTTTCACGTTATCCAAACTAAAGTAATGATTCCATAGACTTTAGTCAATCACGTGACTCAGGAAAACCTCATGATCTTAGTCACTTGTTAGATATCAGTAACATTCCGCCAATCAACAGAATTCAGTAAGATTAAGTCATGCGCAGTCAATTATTCATGTCCAGTCCCTCAAGATGGGAGTAGAGGTTCGCACCGAGTGAACCCAAGGATGGAAACTCACTCGCCAGTTCAGGGTGTGATTCTTAGTAGCAATCCTTGTGTTCCAGAACTACGTTGCCAGTGTAGGTTGAGATATCTTAACCCGTTAGATTAGGGTTAATGAGGTGGCTTAACCCGTTAGTTTAGGGTTCCCACCATTATCATTAAGTACCCGTCAAATAAGGGTCACTCACAAGCTGTCCTTACTCGTGGCACAGTATTGACACCCCTCCAGTCAAGGCAAAGATTTGACCCCAGCTTAGTTATAATGGAATACATGGGGCATGTTAGTTTAACACTACTTCCCACAGTTTTAGTATCTATCTCAGTAAAAAAACTCAGGGCGTTCTTCAAATTTTAGTATATATAGGACTGTCAAATACAGTCATCCATATTATCAGTTTTAGTATCAGTCCTGACAGTTATCAGTGCTCCAGTTCCAGCGACTCGCCCAGCCCCATCTCAGGGTGCCTCTTATAGCAATGTTGGCGGGCAGCGCCAGAATACATTCTATGCTTTATCTTCCCATGAGGAAGAGAAGGATTCTCCTGATATTGTTACTGGTATGCTTTATATATTTCAGTTTGATGTGTATGCTTTGTTGGATCCTGGATTCAGTTTCTCATATGTTACATCTTTGATTGCTGTGAATTTTGAAATAAGTCCTGAGATTATTCCTGAGCCTATCGTAGTTTCTACCCCAATGGGTGATTCGATTGTTGCCCAGAAAGTGTATAAAAAGTGTCCTGTTATCATTCTTCATAGAGTCTTGTTGGCTAATCTGATTGAGTTTGACATGGTAGATTTTGATGTGATTCTGGGTATGGACTGGCTGTATTCTTTCTATGCCTCTATTTATTGTCAGACCCGAGTGGTTAAGTTTCAGTTTCTAGGTGCATTCGTGTTTGATTGGTCTGGGAATTTTGTGTCACCTAAGATTCATTTTATCTCTTACCACAAAGCTAGAAAGCTTATTTCCAAGGTGTGTATTTACTATTTGGTTAGAGTCAAAGACACTAAGTCTGAGACTCTAACTCTCCAGTCTATTAATGTCATCAATGAGTTTTCTGATGTCTTTCCAGATAATCTTCCAGGGATTTCTCTAGATAGAGAGATAAAGTTCAAGATTGATCTTTTTCCTTGTACTCAGCCCATTTCTATTTCTCCTTACCGTATGGCCCCTGCAGAACTTAAGGAGTTGAAAGATTAACTCAAAGATCTACTAGATAAGGGTTTCATAAGGCCCAGTATTTCTCTTGGGGTGCTCCTATGTTGTTTGTTAGAAAGAAAGATGGATCTTTGCGTATATGCATTGATTACTGCCAACTGAATAAAGTCACCATCAAAAATAAGTACCCCCTTTTGAGAATAGATAGACCTTCGTTCCGGCTATCATCTACTCAAAGTTAGGGAGTGTCACATCCCAACAACCTCTTTCAAAACTCATTATGGCAATTTTTATTTTCTTGTTATCTCTTTTGGGTTAACTAATGCCCCAGTAGCTTTCATGGACCTCATGAAATGAGTGTTCACACCATATCTGGATATGTTTGTCATAGTGTTCATCGATGATATGCTGGTGTACTCCCATAGTGAGGATGAACATTCTGATTATCTTCGAACTGTATTGAAAACCCTTAGAGATCATAAGTTGTTTGCCAAGTTCAATAAGGGTGAGTTTTGGCTAAGGTCAGTTGCATTTTTGGGTCATATCATTTTTTTTTAGGGTATTAGAGTTGATCCCCAAAGGACCAAAGCATTTAGAAATTGGCGTAGACCTATTTCTCCGACTGATATCCAAAGTTTTTTGGGTTTACCTGGCTATTACCGCCATTTTGTTGAGGTTTTATCCTCTATAGTGTCTCCTATGACTCAGTTGACCCAAAAGAATATGAAGTTCTTATGGTTCGAATCTTGTGAGAAGAGTTTTCAGGAGTTAAAGACTTGACTGACTTCAACCCCTATTTTGACTTTTCCTGTTGGTGTTGATGGTTTTGTGGTGTACTGGGATACTTCGAGAGTTGGGTTGGGTTGCGTATTGATATAGAAGGGTAAGGTTATAGATTATGCTTCTAGACAGTTGAAACCCCATGGGAAAAATTACACCACCCATGACCTTGAGTTGGCTGCTATTGTGTTTGCTTTGAAAATCTGGAAACACTATTTGTATGGTGTCTATGTAGATGTTTTCACTGATCATAAGAGTCTGCAGTATGTGTTTACCTAGAGAGAATTGATTCTTAGGCAGAGCCGATGGTTAGAATTATTAAAGGACTATGATATGAGTGAGCTATACCATCTGGGCAAGGCCAATATTGTGGTGGATGCCCTAAGTAGAGTGTCCAAGGGTAGTGTTTCAGATGTGGTAGAAGGTAAGAAAGAGTTGGCTCGTGATGTACATTGTTTGGCTAGACTGAGGGTTAGGTTGTTTGACTCTACTGAAGGTAGTATAGGGGTTCAGAGTAGTTCCGAATCCTCCTTGGTTTTGGAAGTGAAGGAAAATCAATACTTAGATACTAGTTTGGTCAGACTGAATGAGTTAGTCAAGGACCAAAAAATAGAGGTTTTCTCCCAAGGGAGAGATGGTGTGTTAAGATTGCATGGTAGATTGTACGTCTTGAATTTTATTCATCCTGGTGCCACCAAGATGTACCGATACTTGTGGGATATCTATTGGTGGAGTGGCATGAAGAAAGATATAGCAACATTTGTAGCTAAGTGTACAACATGCCAACAGGTTAAGGTTGAACACCAAAGACCTGGTGGTATGATCCAAGAGTTTAGTATTCCCACTTGAAAGTGGGAAGAGATAAATATGGACTTTGCAATTGGTTTACCTCCTTCCCGACGCCATCATGATTCCATTTGGGTTGTGGTTGATAGGTTGACTAAGTTTTCTCATTTCTTGCCTATTCATAATTCATATACTGCTGAGGATTATACTAGATGGTATATCTGAGAGCTAGTAAGACTGCATGGAATTCCCTTGTCTATCATTTTGGATAGGGGTACTCAGTTCACTTCGTAATTTTGGAAAGCTTTTCAGAAGGGTCTTGGTACCCAAGTGCTTTTGAGTTCTGCTTTTCATCTACAGACTGATGATCAAGCTGAGCGGACCATCCAGACCTTAGAGGATATGTTGAGAACTTGTACACGACATTAAGGGAAGTTGGGATGATTACTTACCGTTGATAGAGTTTGCTTAAAATAACAGTTTTCACTCTAGAATTGGCATGGCTCCGTTTGAATCCTTATATGGGAGGAAGTATAGATCACCCATAGGTTGGTTCAAGGTGGGTGAAGCGGTTGTTAGTGGTCATGATTTGATATTTAAGGCTATGGAAAAAGTTAAGTTGATTAGGGAAAGGTTGAAAACTGCGTAGAGTCGTCAGAAGTCATATACGGATGTTCGAAGAAGAGACCTTGATTTTGAAGTTGGTGACCTAGTATATCTGAAAATTTCACCCATGAGAGGGGTGAAGAGATTCAAAAAAAAGGGGAAGCATAGTCCCCGTTATGTTGGTCCTTACAAAATTCTTACCCGTGTTGGTAAGGTAGCTTATGAGGTCGAGTTGCCTTCTAAGTTGTCCTCTGTTCATCCAATATTCCATGTCTCCATGCTGAGAAAGCATATTAGCGATGTTGTGGTAGTGGATTCCTCTATGAGTTCTGACATTCAAGAAAATCTTTCTTTTGATGGGATTGCTGTTGAGATTCTTGATTTCATTGTCCGAAGACTAAGGAACAAAGAAGTTTCCTTGGTCAAGGTGTTGTGACAAAACCAATCTGTGGAGGGTGCAACTTGGGAAGCTGAGGCAGATATGCGATCCAAGTACTTGCACCTAGTTTGCGCGAACTACGATCAAGCTGAAGCCACCATTCTTTCCTAAATCATGCACTTTTGATAAAAGTGGCAATAGTTTAGTTGTCTTTTATTATGTGTTCAACTGTAGTTTCTTGAATTTATGCATTCTATGTTGCATTCGGAGAGAGAAACGATGTGGTGATAAGTCTAACAAATGGTTTCAGCTGTATGCTTGATTCCCTATCTAATCTTTGCATGTCTAGCGTCATTCTAGGACGAATGTTTCCAAGGGGGTATGATGTAATACCCCAGGAAATATTTCGTTTAAATTTTGTGCATAAACGTGTTGAGTTCTATCTTATAAAATGAATTATAAATTTTCAGTGCATAATATCTAAAATTATGACCCACAATTGTGTAGACTATCAAATAAGATTTCCAACGATATGTGGATCATCCAAAACGGACACTCGAGCGACGAGTTATGAACATTCCGATCGAATCGTGAATAGTAGTGATCAATAAAACATGTAGGAGAAAGTACTGAGGCCTGGCGTATTTTTTCTCTGACTTTAAACAATTATCTGGTTGATTTAATATATATCAACGGAAAGCTGTACGAGTCCTCTTTCCAATGAAATTTGTTTCATCCAATTTTCTATCGGAGAAAAAAGTTATGGTCGATCTACTTCAGCCTATCAAAAGTGAATTTTTGAGTCAACTTCAAACGATCATAACTCGTCATACACAATGATCTGGGTGAGATAATATATATCAATGGAAACATATGAGAGTCCTCTTTCATATGAAATTGGTTTAATCCAATTTGGATATCGGAGTAAAACTTTATAGTTAATCTACTTCAGACTATTAAACAGTTGACCAAAGGACAGATTCAAGAATTATTTGATTTTTAAGGGCGTTTTGATCATCCCCCCACACCCAAAATCCATCCAAACCCTATATTAAAGACTATTAGAAGCATTATATATTATATTTCATCAAATTCCCTCAAAAAAGAAAACCCTAAGCTCCTACATCCAACTTCATGAACCTGCAAAGTTCACCATTAATTCTGCAAATTTATTCAAGATTCCAAGTTCCTAGTTCAAGAAATCCAAGAACCATCATTCAAAGGCACGATTAACATCTCAAAATCTAGTATCGATCTAAAGTTCATCATTCAAGGTATGTGGGGTTTTTCAACAAGAACTTTCTTTCGTTCTTGTGCCCAAAAGTAATTTTCTTTACAAAGGAATGATTTTTATTTGACTTTTACGAATTTGAAGCATGAACCTATATCTTAAGATGATTATTATGAAATCTTGATGTTTAGGATTTTTGAAAAATTAATTTACATGTGTGGAGATATAAAGCATGAATCTTGAACCATATTTATCATGATTTTGATATTTGGGTCGTGAATTCCCATTTAAAATTGTGTTTTTTTGAGAAAGTGTGTGTTATGAGCACGTTGATGTTGAATATTTGAGATATTTGGAATGATTTGACCTTTTGGTCTTAATGGAGTTGTTTTGAACTTGAATGTAAAAGAAATCCACAACGTGGCTGATTTTGGTATATGGGAAGCATGATTGCTCCCGATTTATATTTATATATTACTGAAATTATTTTGTTTTTGATTTTCTTTGAAATGATCTGAGCTAAGTCCAGAGAAATCTTTAGCACCGAGTGGGAGGTATAAAGTGACCTTACTTCCCTAGAACTACGTTCCCCCATAGGAGTGATCCTGAGGCTGATTTATATTGTGATCACTAGTTTGTGTGGATTCTATATCGATAGTCCTACTCCTATGGCAAGGATAGGATGGCTCTCCCAAATGTGGGTTGTATGTTGGACTCCATGTAGCTCACATGATTTATGTCGGTTATAGGATCTCCCAGTGTGTGTGTGTTTCCTTGTGTCTATGGTGAATGGTGAAGTGATTTGAAAATGGAATTGTGAAAGTTATTCTTTCGAAAGATTTAAATGATATTTACATAATGAGAATTGATATTCTTGATGAACTGAAAGTGATTGACAAATTATATGATGACTCACATGTGTAATCGTACTTATTTCATCCTCTCATGATTATGATGATTTTCTTCGAGCTATGTGAGTCTATCATAACTTGGGGCTACTCATAGCCTCAAGCACCGTGTGACGCTCCAGGACCTATTTTCTGGGGTGTTACACAAATGAAGTCCAAGCAACTTACCCACACAAACTTTATACCACCTAATAGATTAACGATATTTTCTACCATTCAATGCCTCAAAAAGAGCAATACCTAAAAAATCATGTGTTTTTATGCTTAAAAAGATTTCCTAGAATTTTGTTATCCTGACCCAATATGAGTCATATATATGAGTTATATGTTGTGGTATGAGTAGTATGGTCCTGTCATATGATGAACTGTGTTAGTTGGTGAAATAGTTTTGTTTACTAGAATGTGTATAACTTAGGGGCATGTTTTATAAGGGCTTGGCACAAGGCGTATTTGGGACTTGTATTGTGGGTAGCGTTTAATCCTTTTAGTATTTCATTCTTCTAGGGATACGGGTCATACTATGGATCTTATGTTGTGGTTACAACTTGGTTGGATCATTCATATATGGGACAGTGTCTGATCCAAGGTTGGGGCTTGGATACTAGTGGTGTGTACCAATTTTATTCGGAGGGTATGACATATATGGGTCAGTCGTATCCCTATGATGGGATTTTAAGGCACTTAAGTAGGGGTTTCTGGATATTTCCCTACTTACCCTCATTAGGAACCACAACTTCTAATACATATAGGAGGTTATTTACCCTATTATTATATTCATTAACACTTAGAAACTATTCAAAAAAACTTCATAATTCTCTCAAGAGCTTTTGGGGCAAAAAGGCTAAGGTTTCATATTGAGGATTTCTTGGGGCTTGTCTTGCTGATTTATTTTCATCAATTATTTGTAATTAGGCATAATTCTCTACCCTCATTGTAATTTCAACTAAAGGCATGGTTTATATGATGAATTTTAGGGTTTTACTATATCATAATTATGGTGTTCAACTATTATTTGGGAATGTTGATATTGAATGCTTTATTATGGTTCCAAATGGTTTTAATTATGCTTTATATGCCTTATTTGTAGTTTTGGGCAATTGGATTGCATGGCTATAGTTTAATGATAATTGGAATTGGTTTTGGTTAAATTATGCCCAAAAGGTGTTTCATAAAATGCTTATGAATATATGTTCATTGCATTGACTTCTTGAAATGGAAGTCTTGAATTTTTTAAACTTGGTAATGGAACTTTGCATGGATAAAATAGTTTGAAAAGGCTAAAGGCTAAATGTTTATGCTCTTAGAGAACATGGAAGTCTCTCAAGTGGTTTAATATGGTATATGGAAGGGAACTTGAATGTTTTTTTAACCAAAATTGTTTGGCTATGGATACGTCTTGCAAGTAATGGGTGGTATAAAGATACAACTAATATTGGACTTGGTTAAGAAAATGTCAAATGGATTTTTTTAATTATTTGGAAATTGTTTTAATTGGGCAATAATTTTGGGGTTTGTAGTAATGCCATGTAATGTGGCAATCCTAAGGGGATAAAAACTAAAAACTCATATTTATCGATATTAGAATTGGTCTTAGTGGATAGTGTGCATAGTGTCACACTATTGGGGTATGTGCTAGTAACCCAATGGGATACATCAGTTGTCCTATGGCTACGTGGAATGGGGCCCTTTTAGCAAGGGGAGTTGAACCCATATTACCCATAGGTGGTTAAGGACGACCAATCTTCACAGCCAAGGAAAATGTTTTCAGTGCACACTAAACCCGATTCCCTTTTCCGGCACTTTTATATGTATGGTTATATGCATTATGAATGGTTTTACTTTGTTTTATAACTAACATTATTTTATCCTTTTCCTGAGATTTGTGCTAGCCGTCACTCGCTAACCATATATACTGGTGTTTCAACACCCATGCTATACAATAATTAACTATTTTACTCCTCGTATTTATCATATGAATTTGGTATCAACATTCGGATTAAGGTTGTGAGCTTTAATCCTTTTGGATGACATCATTTAATGTTATAGATTTCTTTAGACACTTTTCTTTTATTTTGGATATTGGTTTTTACCAAGGTTGGGGGTATGTCCTAACCAGATTTGTTTACTATTTTAGATATATGCTTTGTGGTATTTCTTGGGGTTAGTGTGGGTGGGATCGGAATTGGTGTTTGCCTTAGCATTGGTATTGGTGTCGTGGCTTATACCCTTAGATGATATTGTTAATTGTTCAATCATATTATAATTTGGGATTAATTATATTAAATTTTTTCTAATTTATTTAGTTTTGGCTGGGTTTATGGCCTATGATTTTGTTTGGTATGGATAGGTGGTTGCTGTAATACAGTTAGAGAAGGTTAGGTCGGTCACGGTGTTGACCCTATCCAAGAGGCTTGATTAAAATATTTGCTCTATCATCTTATATGTTTGATATTTAGCCAGACAAAGCCTGGGGTAGGGTCATGTCAGGTTGGTACCAGAGCCTAGGCTAATTTCAACCTTAGAAGTCCACCAAGACATGTCGAGTAAAGTCTCTTTTATGGTGTGAAGTATGCCACACTAATAAGAGAGAGGCTACAAGGTATTTAGGGATGTTTCCCTTTTTTGGTACTCTATCTTTAATCTTAAGTTCTTAATCCTATAGTCCTCTCTAATCCTTGTTTGTTTATCTTTTATACCATGTCTCCTAGATTTGAAAACCAATGAAATTCTGCCATCCTATCTGCTGATAATGCTGAAGAGGTACATCATATGTTTGGAGTAAATCTTAGATATAATGGTCATATTATTAATGCTGAAGGGGTACGTCCTACGTCTGGAGTAAATCTTAGATCTTATGGTCCTATTCTTGATGGTGTTGGAGTTCCTTATATTCTGGCTAGTTCTCCTTAGGTCCCTCAAGGAAACATGGTGAATATAGAATTTTGTCAGTCTATTTATATTATTTCCCAACTTATTGCTTCTCAGGCTGAGCGAGGTGTGACTATTGGTTTGTTTGTTCAGGACACAAGGGTTGGTTAATTAATGAAAATAATTCCTCTAAATTTTACTAGAGTAAAGGTGGAGGAGGATCCACAAGGCTTCTTAGATGAGATGGAAAAGATCTTTTCGGTGATGTATGATACTAATATAGAGGGGGTTAACTTTGTTGTTTATCAGCTCTAAGATGATAGTTATCAATGGTATGAGGAGTAGGATAGGGATAAAGGCGATAAGAAAAAGGAAGGGTGATGGGAGACTTTTTTAATGCCTTCTTGGATCAGTTCTATTCTGAAGAGTTAGGGGAAACTAAGATGGAAGAGTTTGTGAACCTCAGAAAGGGCAGGATGTCAGTAAAGTGGTATGCTTTGATGTTCCATCAGCTATCAAGGTATGCTCCTGACTTTGTGGCTGATATGTGGTTGAGAAAAAGGTAGTTCACTTATGGTTTGAATAGAGATTTGATTCTATAGAGCAAGACAACTTTATTGGTTAAGGATATAGACATTTATCAATTGACTATTCATATATAGTAAGTTGAGGATTAGAAGAGAAGAAAGGCAGACTTTAGAGATATGTAGGGAAAAAATAGGTTTTTTAATCAGGGAGGTGTTCACTCCCAGGGTGGTAGAGATATTGGCAAGTGGAATAAAAAGAAGTGGGGAAGTTAAGGCTCCTTCTCGGCTAGTTCTCCTTGTCAGTCGGGAGACAAGCATCATTAAGGTGGTGACAAGTCTTAGGTACAAGTTTCCCAATCTTAGGGAAGCAGAGGTCTATTAGTTTATTTAAGTTCTCCTTTTCAATTTTGAGGTCGTCCCCATCGAGATTATTATAAGGAAGGGTAGGAAAAATGCTTCAAGTGTAGGAAGGTAGGACATCGACTCAGGGATTGTCTGGTTAACAAAGTTTCTATGGGGGAGAATATGTTTTGTCTGGATTCATCTTCTGCTCCTGCACTTGATGGAGGGTCATCTCCTTCTGTTACTACTTCAGATTCTAGTGTTTCACGAAATAGGTTGTACACTTTGGCATCCCAATAAGAATTTGAGACATTACTTGATGTTGTTACTGGTACTTTACAACTTTTATCTCATGACATATATTTTTTGCTTGATCCAAGGACCAATCTTTTTTATATGACTTTATATGTCACTGTGTCTCTTGCTTTTGATCCTGAAGTTATTTCTAATCTTATTTCTATTTATACCTTGGTAGGTGATTCAGTTATTGCTATGAGGATCTAAAAGGGGTGTGTGTTATTTGTTTGTAGTAGGAAGACTATGGTGGGTTTATTTGAACTAGATATGGTGATTTTGATGTTATTCTGGGGATGGATTGGGTAAACTCTTGTTATGCATCCTTAGATTATCAAACCTGTAAGGTTGTCTTTTTGTTCGCTGGTGAACTAGTTATTGAGTGGAAAGCCGGTTTCCTATTTCTTAGGGGCAAGTTTATTTCTTATCTTAGAGCTCAAAGATTAATCTCCAAAGGGTATCTCTATCATTTTGTCTTGTTTAAAAATTCTAACTTAAAATGACTTTCTTGGAACTAGGCTCCGGTGGTTATTTTGTTTCCTGAGGTCTTTCTGGATCATCATCCTAGTTTTACTTCGAATAAGGAGATTGAGTTTTGCATTGATTTTGTTCTGAACACTCATCAAATATCGATTCCTGCTTGTAGAATCACTCTGGACGAGTTGAGGGAACTCAAGGATCAACTTAAGTATCTTCTAGGCAAGGGGTTTATTTGTCCTAGTATTTCTTCATGGGGTGCACCGGTATTGTTTGTGTGCAAGAAGGATGGTTCACTTTGAATATTCATTGACTACATGCAATTGAGCAAGATGACGGTCCATAACAAGTATCCTCTTCCCCAAATAGATGACTTACTTGACTAGTTTCATGGTGCCAAGTTCTTTTCTATGATAGATCTTCTATTTGAGTATCGTCAAATAAAGATTTGGGAGGTGGATATCCCTAAGATGGCTTTTCGCACTAGATATAGGCATTTTTAGTTCTTGGTGATATCATTTAGGTTGACTGATGCTCCGACAACATTTATTGACTTGATGAACAGAGTGATCAGGTAGTATTTAGATCTCTTTGTCATTGTGTTTATTGATGAAATTCTGGTTTATTCGAAGAGTGAGGTAGATCATGATAATCACCTTCGTATGGTATTGCAAACCTTAAAGAAACAATGGTTGTATGCCAAGTTCTCCATGTATGATTTTTGGTTGAATATTGTGACTTTTTTGTGTCATGTAATTTCCAGTGAAGGGATCATGGTGGATCTACTAATGCTTGTTATGGTAAAGTGGTAGCCTAGGCCTATAACTTCATCTGATATTTGGACCTTCTTGGGTTTAGACAAGTATTATTGGCGGTTTGTGGAAAAATTTTCTTCTATATCTTCTCCTTTGACTAAGTTGACTTAGAAGAAAGTTATGTTTTCTTTGTCGAATTCTTGTCAAGGGAGTTTTTAGAAGTTTAAGGGTAAGTTGACTTTGTCTCCAGTACTGACTTTGCCGGAAGTTAATGATGATTTTGTGGTTTATTGTGTGCATCTTGGGTAGGGCTTGGTTGTATTTTGATGTAGTATGTAAAGGTAATTGCCTATACTTCCTGGCAGTTGATGGTACATGCAAGGAATTATCTTAATCATTATTTGGAGTTGTTGATGGTTGTGCTTGCTTTTAAAATATGGAAAAATTACTTGTACTGTGTTCATGTGGATAGCTTTTATGATTATAAAAGTATTCACTATATGTTTACTAAGAAAGAGCTAAATCTCAGGCAAAGAAGATGGCTTAAGCTTCTCATGGATTTTGATATGAGTCTTCATTACACATAAGTAAGGCTAATGTGGTTGTTATTACTCTTAGCAGGTTATCCGTAAGTTGTTTGGACTAAGTGAAGGAATGAAAGTGGGACTTAGTGAAGTATATTCACTGATTGGCTAATCTTGGGGTTTATCTCTTAGACTCTAAGAATGGTTGTGTGATGGTGTAATAAGTGGTCCGATCATCTCTTAGTGTGGAGATTAAGAAGAAGAAAGCGATGGATCATGTATTGATAAAAATCAAGAGTGGTGTTGATGGTCAAAGGTGGCAATGTTTAAGATCAGTGGTGATGGTACTTTATGATACCGAGGGAGTTTATGTGTTCCTGATGTCTACAGGTTGTGACAAAGATTTTTGGCTAAGGCACATAAGTCGCTCTATGTTGTTCAACCCGAATCGGCAAGGATGTATCATAATGTTAAGGAGGTCTATTGGCAGAATGGTATGAAAAGTGATGTGGTTGATTTAGTGGCAAAATTAATGATGTGTCAATAGGTTAAGGTTTAGCACATGAGGCCTGGTGGGTTGTATCAAGAAGTAGAGTTACCTAAATTGAAGTCGAAGATAATCAATATTTATTTCATTAGTGGTCTTCCTCGATCTCGAAACCAATTAGATTCGATTTGGGTCATCATGGATAGGATGACAAAATTTAAGAACTTTTTGCCAATACGGATTGCCTTCTCGGTTGAGGATTATGTGAATTTGTATCTTCAAGAGATTGTAAAGCTGTAAGAGGTACCTGTATCGATTATTTTTTAATCATGGTAGGCATTTTACATATCCTTTATGGCGGTCTTTCTGTAAAGGGTTGGGGACTAAGGTTAGTCTGAGTACTGATTTTCATCCGTAGTTAGATAGGCAAGCGGAGAGAATTATTCAAACATTGGAGGATATACTTTGGGCCTTTGTGATTGACTATGATGGCAATTTGGTTGAGCATCTACCTTTGTTGGAGTTTTCTTAAAATTGTTGCCACCATTCTAGTATTTATATGGCTCCTTTTGAGGTGTTGTATTGTAGGAGGTGTAGATCTTTAATAGGTTAGTTTTAGCTTAGGAAGGCGGACATTTTTAGCCAAAATTTTGATTATCAAGCGATAGAGAAGGTGAAGGTGATTCGGGATAGGCTTATAGCTTCCCAAATACGCGAAAAGTTTAATGCAATTGTTAGGCTTAGAGACTTGGGGTTTCAGGTCGGGGATAGGGTATTCCTCAAAGTGTCTCCCATTAAGGGCCAGGTGTGGTATGGCATAAAATGGAAACTTAGTACTTAGTTTGTTAGTCCTTATGTGAACTCAGTACTCAGCTGGCAATATTGTTTATAAGTTGGAGTAGCCATCTAACTTGAGTTTCATTCACATGGAATTTCATGTTTCTATGTTGATAAAGTGCATTGGTGATCCATCTTCAGTTGTTCCATTGAAAGAATTGGGTATGTTGGATTCTCTGTCTTATAAAAAGGTCCTTCTTAAGATATAGATACGCAAGTTGCTTGGTTACGGACCAAAGAAGTTGCTTTGGTTAAGGTCATATGGCAGAACCATAAGGTGGAAGAAGATACTTGTGAAGTGGAACAGGACATAAAGTCCAAATATCCACATTTGTTTCTGCTCCTGGGATTCGTGCGGAAGGTATGAGTCTTCAACACCTTTATTTTTTGAGTTTGTTAAAGGAAATATTAATATCTTTGCCCTTTTGTTTCGAAACATTGTTAAAAGGATGTTTGATAATGTAAATCACTTTGAGTATGGTTACCCCTACCTTTTTCATCATCTGAGGAGGAATGTTCTTACTAGGGGAGACAGAAACATTCTGGGTTTCGACCCTTAAAAAAATTTCCTAGAATTCTATTCTCTGGACCCAATACGACTCATGGGTACGAGGCGTATATTGGGGTACAAGTGGTATGATAATATCATATGTTGACTAATGTTTGTTGGTGGGATAGTTTTAGCCATTGAAATGGGTATAACTTAGGGGTAGCAGTCGTAAGGGCTTGGTAGGAGTCATATCAGGAACTTGTATGGTGGGCACTGTTTGATCTTCCTGATGTTTCATTCTTTGAAGGATAAATTTCATGATTATGGATCGCATGTTGTGGTTACAGCTTGGTTTGATGAGTCGTAACTGGATTGTCTTTGATCCTAGGTTAAGGTTTGTATATGATTGGTGGGTACCAATCATATTTGGAGGGTACGACTCGTATGGGTCAGTTGTATCCCTATGATAGAATTTTATGAAACTTAAGTCGATGTATTATTGACATTTCCCTACTTACCTTAATTAGGACACACGACTTCTAATACACTTAGCAGGTTATTTACCCTCTTATTCTATTCATTAAAACTTGGAAACAATTTCAAAACACTCCATAATTCTCTCAAGAGCTTTTGGAGCATCAAGGCAGGGGTTTCATCTTGAGGATTGCTTTTGGGCTAGTCTTTGTGATTTCCTTCTATCAATTCCTCTGTATAAGGCATGATTCTCTTCCCTTATTGTAATTTAAACTAAGGCATGGATTATATGATTGTTTTTATGGTTTTACTATTTCATGATTATCGCTTTCAACTATTATTTGGGAGTTTTGATATTGAATGCTTTGTTATGGTTCCCTATGGTTTTAATTATGCTTTAATATGCATTAATTGTAGTTTTGGACAATTTTATTGCATGGTAATGGTTTAATGGTCTTTGAAATTGGTTTTAGTTATATTATTCTCCCAAGGTGTTTGATACAATGCTTATAAAAAAATGTTCCTTGCATTGACTACTTTTAACAGAACTCTTGCAAATTTTCAACTTGGTAAAGGAACTTTGCATGGTTTAAATATTTTTAAAAGGATAAAGGTTAAATATTTATGTTGGTGGTGAACATGGAAGTCTTCCAAGTGGTTTAATGTGGTATATGGAAGGACACTTAAAAGTCCCCTAAACCTAAATTGTTTGGCTATGTATATTACGTATAAGTAAAGGGTGGTATGACGATACCACTAATATTGTCCTTTGTTAATAAAATAGTAAATAGATTTGTTGGTTATTTGGAAACGATTTTAATTGGGCATTACGTTCGGCTATGTAGAAAAGCTATTAAATATGGCAGTATCAGGGGAACCAAAACTGCAAACTCGTATTTGCTGATATATGGATCGGTCTTAGTTTATGGTGTACATGATGTCACACTATTGGGGGATGTACTAGTCATCCCATGGGATACTTCCCTGGTCATGTGCCTACACGCACTGGGGCCCTTTTATCCAGGAGAGATAAGCCCATATCGCCTGGGAGTGGTTTAGGATGGCCAAGCTACATAGCCCAAGTAAAGGTTTTCAATGCATGCCAAACCCGACTCCCTTTCCCAGAACTTATATATGTATGGTTGTATACATCATGGATTGTTTTACTTGGTTTTATAACTGAATTATTTTATCCTTATCCTGAGATTCATGCTAGCAGTAACTCGCTAACCCTATAATTTGGTGGTTGAATACCCACGCTATGCATGAAATAGCCATTCTACTCCTCCTATTTAGCACGCGCATTTGGTATCACCAGTTGGACTGAAGTGGTGAGCTTTTATCCTTTCGGAAGACATCATTACATGTTATGGATTTTTTAAACACTTCTCTTTTATTTTTGATAAAGGTGGATGGGTTGGTTAACATGGGGCTGTCCCCGATCTTAGTTAGACTTGGTATTCCCATTACGACAAGGCCCGGGGTCAGTTCGGGTCAATACCAATGCTAGAGTGTTAACAATTGTTATAGGAAAATTCAATCAAAGGAAAATAGTCGTACCAACTACCACCATAATCAATCACATAACAATGGAGCATATCTTCTAATGTTTTTATAGTTCTCTTAGCTTGTACATCCATCTGCAGGTGGAAAGCGGTACTAAGGGACACCATACTTCCCAAAATATTCTGAACGACTTCAAAAGATGCAATGAGAACGGAGTACTATGATCCAAAATAATAGAAACCAGAGAACCATGCAACTTCACAAACTCTTGAAGATACAACGTGGCATAATCCTATACCGAGTAACTAGTTCTCAGCGACAAGAAATGAGAGGACTTGGTAATTCTATCCACAATGAAAAAAATTGAATAACATTAATTCCAAGACCGATGAAGACTGGAAACAAAATAAAAATTAATCTCCTCACACTTCAATTCGGGCAACTCAATGTCTTGATACAAACCCATGGGTTTCAAGGGCTCAACTTTCCCTTGTTGACACACCATACACATAGCCATATGTCTCACCACGTGTCGCTTCATATTATTTAACTATAAAACTACCAAAGATCATGATACATCTTCGTAGAACTACAATGAATAGAGTAACGAGATCTATGAACCTCTACCATAATCCTTTCCCTACATTCATTGACATCGAAAAAGAATAACCTACCATGGTACCTCAAGATACCATCACTATCAATCGCAAAATCAACAACCTCTTGTTGACCCATAGTACTCTTAATATTCTGCAAATTGGGATAGATCATTTTCCTTTCCTTTATCTCCACAACAAGAGAAGTTTGTGATACCTGATGCATAAATACACCACCTTCCTTGGATTCCGTGAGAGGAACTCTAAGATTAGCAAAATGATGAATGCCCTTCACCAACTCCCACTTATCCTCATCCACATAAGCTAAACTCTTCATGGATAACTTGCTAAAAGCATAAAAAACTACATTAGCTTTACCTGGATGGTAGTGGAGACTGATGTCATAGTCCTTTTGTAACTCAAGCCATCCCCTCTGTCTGAAATTAAACTACTTTTAAGTAAACACATACTGTAGGCTCTTATGATCAGAAAATATGTCAACATGAGGTTGTTGATTTTACGATAGTGACGCCAAATCTTCAATGAAAATATCATTGTCAATTACTCCAAAACATAAGTAGGGTAATTTTTCTCATGAATTTTCAATTGCATAGAGTCATAGGCCACCACTATACCATGTTGCATCAATACAAAATCGATCCTTATACGAGAAACATCAGAATACACTACAAAACTGTCATTACCATCAGTCAAGGTCAAAACTAGTGCCAAAGTCATTTTATCCTTCAACTTCTCAAAACATCCCTCACATGCATCTGACCATAAGAACATGACCTTTTTCTGGGTCAACTTAGTCAATGGAGCAACTATCGGGGAAAGAATTTCCACAAATATCCTATAGTAACCGGCTAGACCCATGAAGCTCTGAATATCTATTAGAGTCATAGGTCTAGGCCACTTCTTAACTGCCGCAACCTTTTATGGATATACCATAATCCCCTCACTAGAGATAACATGGCCGAGAAATGTCACAACCCAAAACTCACGCTAAGAGAACTTGACATACAAACAATGTTCCTTCTATATTTATGACATAGCACAGAGTTGATTGACCCGATCTACTTCACTCTTAAGATAGACTATGCTTTCATCAAGGAAAACATTGATAAATAAATCAAAAAATGGATAGAGGCCCATATTTATCAAATCCATTAATGTTATTGGGGCATTGGTCAGCCCAAAGACATAACTAGAAAATCATAGTGACCCTAAAGGGTCCTGATAGTAGTCTTAGGTATATCACTTTCCTAATTTTAAGCTTATGATTACCTGACCTAAGATCAATCTTAGAGAAATACTTCGCACCTCAAATCTGATAAAACAAATCATCGATCCTAGGAAGATAATACTTAATCTTTATGGTTAACTTGTACATCTAACGATAATCAATGAACATTTGAGGAAAACCATCCTTCTTACGCACAAACCATATGGGAGAACCCCAAGGAGAATCTCTAGGATGAATAAAAACTTTGCCTAAGAGATCCTTCAATTTATCCTCAGTCTACTTCAACTCAGCCAGAGCCATTCTATATGGAGGAATAGAGATTGTACGAGTGAACGAAAAAAGGTCAATCCAAGATTCAATTTCTCTATCGGGTGAAATATCTGGAAGGTCATCATGGAAAACCTCGGTAAACTCATTAACCATGCAAACATATTTTAAAGAAGGACCCTACGAGTTAGAATCTTTAATTCTAACAAAATGATGCAATCACCCTTTAGAAATTAACTTTCTAGTTGTTACATATAAGATGAACCTCCCCTTAGGTACTAAGGAATCCTCTTCCCACGCAATTATCGGTTCATTGGAGAATTGAAACATGACACTCTAGGTTCAATAATTTAAGGAAGCATAGCACGAATGAATCAAATCTATCCGTAGAATAAAATTTAAATAGACCATGTCCAACTTTATCAAGTCTACAAAAGTTTCTATACTACCAAAAACTACCACACACCCTCTATAGATAACCACAAAGTCTCCTACCATAGAAGAAATAGAAAAGGGACTGACAGACACTAAGGGACAAAACCAAAATACACAACAATAAATTGGCTCACATGAGAAAAAGTGGACCCCAGATCAATTAAACAAGACACATCAGCAGAGAAAAGTCTCAACATACATATAACAATATCTGTAGATGCCCCAAACACCTGACGAGTAGCAAGTCCATACAAAGCATTTCAGCAATTGCCTTTGCTAGCAACAGAAATAGAAGATGCACCCTTTTGTATAAGAGTAGATGAAGAAGTAATAGGGGTCCCATTGGCA
Source organism: Capsicum annuum (assembly GCF_002878395.1). Lineage (NCBI taxonomy): Eukaryota > Viridiplantae > Streptophyta > Magnoliopsida > Solanales > Solanaceae > Capsicum > Capsicum annuum. The sequence goes on from NC_061113.1 coordinate 128,969,604, forward strand.
CAAGAAGTTACTAGAGAGGGGCACTCTTATTTTATGTCCCCAATCTGACCACATTTAAAAAAATTTCTCCTCCTCTTCTAACACTGGCTATGATGATGCAGACCACAGAATCTACAAGCAAGGTAGGCTGGAGTCGACTGAGCCCCTTTAGATTAAGATTAGGTACCCCGTGCCCTAGAAGAATTACCACTCTGAAAAATGACTATCTCCCGATATCCTCGAGTAGGGAGTACTAGTTATAGGATAGGAATTGGGACTCACCAAATTCTTCCTATTGGACCACTTACCACTATGTTGTTGGTCTCGATTTTTGTCAGAAAAATGAGACCTCTTTCTATGCCTCTTATCAATCTTAACATGTTTCTTTTTCTCTTCCTTCATTTATTGCATATACATAAACAACCCATGGATGTCCAAGTCTTTAATCAACAAACCTGCCTTACTCTCAAGAACCAACTCACCAGATAGTCCTTAGAAGAACATCCTCATCCGAGCTCTCATATCCGACTCCATCTAAAGAGCATACCTAGACAATTGGTAAAACATCAAGGCATACTCCTTGAACGACATTTTCTTTCATTTAGATTAACAAAATCCTCTATCTTTTCCTCCCTCAACTCTAGACGGAAGAAAAAGTCAAGAAAAGCATTTGTGAAATCCTCCCACGAAGATGACTCATCAATATCACCCCTTGTCTGTTCCAACTCCTCGTATAATTTGTATGCCATTTCCTTCAACGGATATGAAGAAAACACCACCACTTCCACATTAGTGTCATGCATAACCCAGAAAATATTTTCCATATCATCAAAAAAAGTTTGGGGATCTTTCTCCACCTTAACTGTGGTAATAACGGAGGACTCAACATCATAAACTGGCCAACCCTTGTGGCATCAGAAGACAGAGTAGAAGATGCACGACCTTAATCTTGAGAAGTAACCAACTAATCAATCATACGAATCAACTGACGATACTTAACATTCGACACGTCAGCCTATGGAACTGGAGGAGGACTAGAGGGAGCTGGTGGAACTCCTATACAATCTGGTAACAGACCCCTAGACCGAGTATGGACTACATAGGTAGAGCAAGTCCCATCAACATCGTCCCTAGTCGGGATGAAAGGGTTTGTAGGAAATTTAAATCTTCTTAAATGCATGATCTAAAAGTAGAGCAAATGAAAATAACAAGGATCCAAGGCCTTAAACTCTATAACTCAAATAAGACAACATGAAGTTGAAACATACCTAAATGAGTTATAGCCTCTCTCTTGTAAGTGTGGCATGCTACATACCCATAAAAGAGACTCTACATGACACGATTTTATGGATACCAAACTAACTATGACCATAGGCTCTGATAGTAACTTGACAAGATCCAAAATTATGCCTTGTCATTTGGGCAACCCGAGTCCAACAAGGACCATAGATTACCCAATTTACCTATCCCAACCATCACATCAAACAATAAGTATTCGATTATCTCCATTCATATAGTAAGATAGTAGAAACAAGGCTAGAAATTATCACTTAAGAAGTTTCTAATCAATCCATTAATGTCAACACACTAATAATATACCCAAGTACATAGTCATCACCAAGCATCTAAAAATTTGATATCTATAATATATAGGGATATGTGCCCAACAATATCTAGAAATGAAGTCTAATACAAGTCTATGACATAAGATAGAAATACTATGAAATATTTGCCTTCCAAAGTATTGAATCACACCACTTTAATTATCAACACTCTAACCACCCGAACACCTGATCACTGCATAAGAAGAGAAAAGGATGCTCTGGCTCTTATGTAGTATGGGGACACAACATTCGAATAAATTAGCGGTTGGATCGCTAGCATGTAACTCAAGGGTAGGTATAAAATAATGTCATTATTCAATATCAAGTTGAACCATTATAAGCCACCATATTATACTCATTGACATGTAGATATAAAAATATAAATTAAGTGTCAAAAAGATAACAAGGCCATAGTATGTATTTCAAAACACCCAATAATAATTTATGAAGGAGAGGACTCAAACCTCCCACTAGTGTAGTTTATATCAATCAATAGGACTACAATCTCAAGTTCTTTTACTAATCAAGTGGACTGTAACCAAAAGCCTCTTGTTGGATAAATGGACTCTAACCACAAGCCATTTTATTAGCAGGGTGTACTATAACCACTATCCATTTTATCTAAGCAAGTGGAATCTAACCATAAGACATCCTATTACATAAGTGGACTCTAACCACAATCCATCATGTCGATTACCAGTCAACATTAGAACTCTAACCATTTGCCCATGTATTTAATTCCTCACTATTCACATATTGGGACTCTAACCCACTTAGCCAATTCAAGCCATCAATTCTACAATTCAATATCACACATCACCAGAAGGTCGTTATGAATAATTTATCAATCAATCACTTTAATAGGACATTGTCATATTTCAGTCAACATTCATGTCAAATTATGGTCATCAAGACCTTTATCAAATAATTCATATGTCAAGCTTTAGTACAAACACAATTCAATTTCATAGTTATGGACTCTATCCCCCTTTTAACCACTCCAACCACCAAGATTACCAAATTACTTATTACATAGCCAATAAGGCTCTTACCCAGAAACTTACAAACCATTATTACTCATTAAGCCATTACCTTTGTTCAAAAACTATTAGCATGTAACCAGTTATTTGTCTTAGAAATTTTCAAAAACACCATGAGGGCATACATTTACCATGATCAAAACATAAGTAAAAAAATTAAGATTAGGGTTACTCATGACCTATTTGTTAAACCAGAATCAAAAAGCACCCACATGTGCAAATCATTACCAATAAAAGTATAAACACAAGTTTAAACAAGAGTAAACATTACCTATCACTATACATCAAAACACTCAACAGATGATTCAAAACCTATTTTTAAAGATTCATAAACAATGTTTAGATAACATCATATTTGAGAAATAATAATAAAGGAAGAGAAACTTGCATTTTACTAGATGATCCATGATTGGATTCTTGGTCTTCAAGCCCATAGAGGACACCTCTTTAAACCCTAGCTTCAATATTCATAGAGAAGTTTTAGAGAGTGTTTGGAATATTTTTGTTCTTTTATATATGAATAATTATGGGCCAAATGATGTTATTAGTCATTTTTATGAGGTTTTAGGGGTGGAAAAAGACAAAAATATCCTCGTCTTAAAAGCTACAAATTATACCCAGGAGGGTAGGACTCATCTACTTGACCCGTACCATAGGGTTGAGCGGTACCCAAACTCATACCCTAGACCATTAATTGGACCCCCTTATTGTAAACATGCATGAATCATACCCTACGGTAAGAGTGGTACCATACAAATTGTACCCAAGACAATATCTACTAGATCAAGCTTAACACATCATACAACTTTACATATTATGACTAGTACCCTATCATATGAGTTTTAAGATACTATATTGTACCTTGAATTGAATTTAACCACTACTACACCTCCTAAGATATGAATGATAGGACACCAAATCATATCATAGGGTACGACTAGTACCATGAGTCGCACCTTGCCCCAAAACTTCAACTATGGGAATTTTTTATCTAGGGTTTCAAAGCCAAGGTTTTTCAAATAATCTATGGGATTTTGTTGTCAAAAAAATCAGCAATACTTCGATTTTCCTACAATCACCAAATGTTTTAGATCATGCTAACTTTGAAACTCCCTTAGGCAAGGGATTTTGGCAATGTGTCAATTTTATTGCCCATCTTCAATGCCTACTCTCTGGACCTTGGCAAAAAATTTTCCTACATTTTTATTCACCAAGATGATTCATATGAAAAACCATACATTTTAACTCAATCATTCACTAATGCACATTAACAAATGTTATCCAAAACAACAAAATTAAATGTAGGCTACCTCTAATGATGTGCCTTACTTATTATAGTGGCATGTGATTATACTTTATTTCTAGATTCACTAAGGTAGATGACCTCCGAGAAATGTGCCTTTGTGAGAAACATAATATGATATTTAAATCATTTTCCATTCATGAAAATTGGAACCCCAAGTTATTCTCTAAACAACTGCTCCATTAGGAAAATAATACACAATTTTTAAAGACCTGACCACCTTTTTTAGTTTACCCTAAAACAACTTATATGTCTCAAGTTGAACAACATGACATCATCGCCTATGTTAAACTCTTATTTTAGAAAATTCGCATTAGGACATATCTTCATTTGTTCCTATAGAGAGTAGAATATTCCTAGGCTTTCAAATTAAACTCATCTATCTCATGAAGTAGCTATACCCTAAACTAGAAGGCATTCTTCAGATCCATATTCACTCTCCACAAAGCCCAAAATGCCTTGTATTCATTTTTGATAGAAAGGTGGAAAGTTTTATAAAATATGAATTTATAGGTAGACATTCCCATTGGATTCTTAAATATGGTTTGATAGGCGTACAGAGCATCATTATGTTTCCAATCCCAATTATCTCTACTTGGATTTGTTATTTTTGTGAAAATCTCCTTTAAATATTGATAAGACACATCTACCAACCCGCATATTTAGTAAGCAAGGATCATAATTATTTATTAAAAAAATAAGATCCCTCAATTCTTATAATAGCATGATTTGTTCCAAATCTTTTAAAAGTATTTTTCTTGAAGAATAGAGTAACAATTTTGGCATCATAATTTAGAATGTATTCAACTTCAACAAACTTAGAAACATAATCAACTACTGGAAAGGTGTAATAGTTTCCATACAAACTCACAAAGGGGCCCATGAAGTCTTATCCTCAGGTATTAAACAACTCAACATCATTGCATATTTATAAGAGAATTTTTAATTACCTCAAATCCCTCCTTGACTTAGATAGTACATATATGCCCTCAGCAATTCATGTACATCATGATACAATTTTTTCACATATAATCCACATTTGAGAACTTTTGTAACTATATGCACACCACCATTATGGACTCCAACTGATGATGAGTAGAAAGAATAAAGAATGGCTTTCATTTCTCCCTATATACTTTAAATGACCCTCCATGATATTTCCTTGATTTGTGTATTTTTCAAGTTTTGAGGCTTACCACTGTGGATACCGGTCCTTTATGAAATCCTAGAATGATTGGTTTGATTATGAGATAGGTCATTTGGATTTTAGGTTTATTTCTCTATTTTGGATCTTTCATAGTTTAGGATTCTGTATCAGACCAAAACACCTAGTAGATGACCTCATTTGAAAATCCCAATAGCACCATAATCTCTAGAATATTTATTTTAATCTATAGGGACCTTTGCCTAAGGACTAGAGGATTTTACACTCATTTTTGGCTATTGGACAGATTATATGACAATTAAAACCATAGGTGTGGGCACTATTTTTAGTTGAAATGATCTTGTATGAAAATTTTGATGGTTCCATCAAGATCGTAATGTTTAATTTTATATGGTAGGTTATTTTGTTTGAGTGTACATTGTTTTAGATTAATCTTGAACACCCGATCAAAGTCCGTTTTAGACTTATTAAAATTCTAGTGCATGGCACCTAATAGGTCCGGTTAATGTCCTATTAGGTATTTTAAGAGCTCAATACTTTAGCACCCATGGGACACTTAATAGACCGTGGCCCATTAGAAGAGGTACTCTTTAGATCCCAATGGTTGTTAAACATGTTTTTATTTAGCAGCATAGGGTTTGCTTTACTAGCACCCATATTTATTAGCAGACTACTTTACCGGTAATGTTTCTGCTTTAGTACAAGGTGATTTAGTGTTTAGGTGTCCTCTTTAACGACAAATATTACCTTTAAATGCTCTCTTTCTGACTTGATTTTCTTTTATTTTATCCACTATTTTAACACAAAATTGACAACTCGAATATGGAAGAAAGTGGGAAATTATCCTCCTAGGTTAAGGAAAGATAATGTAACTCCTCTTGTTAATTTCCCATTATGTTTCCCAACAATACATTCTAAATCTACGTAAATTTTATAAAAATTAGGTCTTTAATTCTGAAACATTGAGTTTTGATTTGAGACCCAAATTGCTATCCATTTATTGCTAACTTTTCAGCACAACTTACTTGTCCTTTGATGAATCTCATGATGCATTCAATTTTAGATTCTTTTTTAAGGACTCACGGGCCCTTTCTTAACAAAAAATTTCACTCAACCTTTAATATATCAATATAGGTCTCAATTGACTTGTAATGACATGTAGATTATGATTGTGATAGCATGAAAACATTTTGGGTTGTGGAGTGAAAATAGAAGATTTATGGTTAATTAAATGGTTGAGGTTTTTCTTCAAGGTAGGCTTTAATCTACTGTTCTACTTGAGATGGACTATTTATATGTTTCATGTTATATAGGGATGTTAGGATGTGATTATGGGTAGGACACCGTGACTTAGCCTAAATTGTATGTTTTGAGTGATAAAAGGTTATTTGACCCATTAGCTGAAATGCTTATTATACTTTTATAATACTATTACATTTTTTATTCGTGGTATGATTGTAAGGTTTATCTATATATAGGGTGGGATTCATACATTGGATGCATGATTAGTATGATTAGTCTTATTTGGATTGTTTAGAATATCTTGAACTGTAGTTTATGTTGAACTGGTATAGTTTCTCAATTATAGGAGGAATTACTATCTCAAGAATAATCATGACTTAATTTTCATCTATAAGGAGATGTGGATAGGTTAGCAGTGTTTGAGGTGGTAATTGACTAAATATGGATTTCAGGGATTAGAAGTAGGACCTTTTAGCTTACCTTAGGTTAAGACATATTGTAATGACCCTTAAGGTTATTTTGTATTTTTTCACCTATTTTCATTATTTAAAGATTTCCTATAGCTTCCTTATGTCATTGATGACTTGTTGGAGCTGATAGTTTGGTACTAGGTAGTTTATTTGCTTTTTGGAGTCAATTCAATGTTTTGAAGTCTTCATTGGTTCAAATTTCTCTACCAAACACAAATTTAAGTCAAACAACCTCATATGCTAATATTGACTATTTGATTAACTCTAAAATGTCGATTTTAGGATAGTTCGACTCTTTGTTTGGGTCCTGTGGAATCCAGCTCACTATGACCAATTGGTAAACCTGTGGTATTGATGAAGACATGAAAATTTACAAGTCTCAGCTGGTTCTAGAGCTGGTGAACTCACGTTCATGAGCTTCTCATCACTTATGTGGTCTGCCAGGCACTAGAAAATGTTGCATAAGCGATATTTTTTCTCACTTATGTCACACCCCTGATAGCTTAGCTAGTATCTCATACGTGATGGTTATGTTATGTATTTGACTTTTGTACTTTTGGACAGATACTGTGTATGCGACCAATAGGTTACATATACCATACCCGTGTGCTTGGGAATGCAATAAGTACCCCATTAAACCTATTTTTTACCATTTCTTATTCATCTCCAACATATTTAAACCATAAAAAGAGAGAAAACTTGGTGTACCTGATTTTGGGTCTAAGATAAGGATTAATTATGGAATCCTCTTTCAAATTAATGGTATGATTTTATCATTTCCATGGTTGATTTTACCTATCTCATCTAAAAGTATCAAATGCTTGGTGACTTTATTTTAGCACCAATGTAACTCAAAATTCACCAATTTTTAGGGTAAATGTTCCTTCAGCATAAAGGGATGTTGAGTTGGTTTCGAAAACATGATTTCCCTAAATGGGCCCCACTTGGTATTTTTATGTATGTTTGGACCCAAATCATAAAGGTTCAATATGGGTATTTTTGCTCCCTTTTTGATTAGTCGATTGTGATTTTGATTGTGAGGCACCTGTGGGACCTTCTCGAAATGGGAAAATGGTGATTTAGCGGATTCTTTGGCACTCTTTTCTTCCTAGGTAGGACAGGTTTACGTACACATATATTGACCTATCTCATAGTATAATTATGATATTATACTAAATATGGGGAGGGATTTAGGTGTTGGAAATGTGAAAGTGGATATTTTGGTTATTTGGAACCTTAGGTCACCTTTAAACCTTAGATACAGTGTGGTATGTGTATTTTGACATAGGTTAGTTGAATTGGGATTTGTTGTATGAAATTATAATAGAAACTCCTCAATTACTCTTAGTAGGTTAAATTTCCTAGTTACTCATGTTATGGTAAAATTGTTCTTAATTTCTTAAATGAGAATTGCGCTAGTTTCTATTGTTCAAATTTGGATTGCCTTAGTAAATCATGTTTGGGGAAGACTTAGATACTAGGGATAATTATGGATACTTTTCATCTAGGGATAAACTAAGATACCTTATTATAGCTTGGGGTAGAAATTTCCTAAGATAATCTTTTATGATCGGAATTGGCTCCCCTGTCCGACCTACCTCATGCCAAGAATTATGATTATCTTTTAGACTCACTTGGGTATGGCATACTCTTATTAGTTGTAGGTTGACACTTGAGTGGGTTGAATATGATTATTTGAGTATGTTAATTGGGTATGGAATGATGGATACAAATTTTGAGTATTACAAGTGATATTACCTGTATATATGATTAGCGGTATCATATATAAGTATGACATGACTTGTGCATATGATTATCAACATGACTTCAAAATATGATTAATGGATTTTCAAATTAATATGTATAATGCTTTAGATCTCAGTGTTATTAAGGGATAATGGCTTGTTTTGATTCACACACCCTGAAAATAGGTCATGCCGTATGGGAACATCAAGCTCACCCGAATCGGAGGTCACCCCGATAACTCAAACTATCCATCATCACCACAACTATGAAAGTTGGGTGAATCCTAACTTTGTAATAAGATAGCAAAAATACATAAGGATAATAGTCAATGCTACACAACATTTAACATTTCATTAATGTAAATAGTCTAGTTATGCACCCAAGTCCATAGTCGTCCACAAAACTTCTAATAACCGAAGTCTAAATTATGTCGAGACATGCCCCCTACAATTGCCAATTACCAAACCTATACAAGTCTATGACAATAGATAACATGACTATGAGAGGAAGGTCTTTAGGAGTATGGAGATAACCACTTCGAGGTGAATGCACGATAGTTAGAAAAAATAGAAGAAGAAGGTCCTCCGTCCCCTATGTCGTATAGGTACATAGGGTCCAAATATAGTTAGTAGTTGGAGCACTAGATGTTAACTCAAGGATACGTATAAAATAACATAATCAATCAACAACAAAGAAATATATTGTATTCAATCTTATTTATACACTTATCCTCACATATAGGTACATTACATGCGAACAAGATATCAAGACATAACAACGTTCTCAAATCCTTCAATTACGAGAAATAAAGTGGAGGACTCTAGCATTCTACACTTAGGTTCAACCCATTCATAGTGGACATAGTATTTTTACCACATTAACACATTATTAGAAAAAGTACATTAACAATGGGTACACTCATTAAGAAAAGGACTAAGAACACATATCCATCCTTAGAAATAAGTGTTCTATCTATTTACCCCAATCTATTATTCATGGATCTTTAAGAACATGCTCACACATTCAATTAGACATGGAACTATAATCACATACTCATATATACACTTATGCATGGACCTTTAATCATATGTGCACATACTCAAGTGGGTATGGAACTCAAATCACATCAACACATATTCATTCTATCATGGAACTTTAATCACATGCCATTTCATAGGGTGTGGTATTTTAACCTCAAGAGATCTCTTTAATCAAGGAACTCCAACCACAAGCTATTAAAAAAGGGAATTTAACGGACTTTAACCAAAATTCATTTTATAAGGTAAGGGACTTTTACGAGAAGCCATCATATTACAATAATTAGTCAATATTTGGCTCCTCAGTCCATTGGTTTCATACAATAACATCCATACAACTCATTTTGTTATTTAAAAACTTTATCTTATTTAACAAATTCAATATTACACATGACCACTACGTCCTCATGGGATCCTTCATTGCTCAACCATATCAAAAGATTGATGCCATAACTCATTCCATCACACAATTATATTTATGGTCATCAAGACCTACACGAGACCATAAGGTCTTCATGGAAATATTTATTGATTGAACACTTTATAAGGCCAATGCATCGATTCATACCATTCTATTCAATCGGCAGTCATTAAGACCCCTACTAACACATTCATTATTCATTAACATTTCTAAACCACAATTTAGTTCCATACATAAATTCAAGTTCAAACATGGGGAATTGAACCCCCTTTTCTAAGCCATCTAACTAACATGGTAATAATTCAATCAATTCCATGGCTAGCAACATTAACGTATTAAAAATTATCAAATATTCTCACTTATATGGGAACCGCCCTATTTAAATCTATAAGATAATCTATCACATGATGAACAAGATCTTTATCAACCATTTACAAAGCATTTATAGTAATTAGAATTAAATTCATGGACAAAAAGGCCTTTAATAACCATATACAAGTATTCACATTCATTTGGTCCTTATCATGACTCATTCCTTGTCACTATACCAATTCCATACATACTCATTTGACCTTTACAAAACCATTTAACCACAAATCATGTCAATTGACTAAATTCTTTGATTCAACTCATTATTAATTACATTTACGGTCATTAAGACCCATATAACCATTCATAATTCTTTAGCATGCTTACAATAAGTTCTCACCATATTTAGGCTCAACATACACATCAAGTTCATTTTCATTTTTAGTGGCTTCAATCCCATATTAGTCATTAACCTAACAAGGTTATCAATTATAAAACACATAGCTCATTATGCCTTATCCCTACCAGTTATCAATAATTCATCCTTATTAGGCCATTTCCCTAATTCAGGACATCACCAATATGCAACTAGAAAATTAACTTAGACATTTCCATAAACATCTTATGTATATCCATTTATCAAGGCTATTTTCAAGGTAGAATTCATTAGGGTTAGGATTAGTCAAGAAAATCATGTTAGAACACATACAACAAGTATCCACACATAAAAATTATCATCAATAACATGTATAAATTCAAGTCTAAGAAAGTATCAACTTTATTAATTATTAGGCAACAAAACACTTTACATTGATTTCAAAAACACCATTACAATTTGTAGTACCCCAAAAAATCCAAGCAAATATTAGAGCCATGTACCAAGCTCATTCATAGTACATCCTGGTTCTTTTATAGTTTTATGAGTAGGTTAGATATATATTAAGGCTTCAAATAACTCCCAGCTATCAGACAAATCAAAACATTCCTTACCGATTGAATTCTTGAGAAGGATATTGGTATAGTCAATTTCAAATGAGCATATATCTCATTATACTGTGAATTTATGAGCTCATGACCTATCAACAGATATATAATTGAATTATCTTTCCAACAATACCAATTTCTCCTAAATCCAATATCGGAACAAAGAGTTATTCCTGCCATTACTTATAACCCTAAAGATGCATAAATTTTCCCATTTTTCTTCAGTTTAGCATCTTAAACACCCTCTCTTATTCTCTAAACCACAAGATTAGTGTTTCCACCAAACTCATCTCTCAAAATCAAGATTCAAGACTTTTTCCAAGATAATTGAGAATTATGTTTACCAATCCAAGAACTCTCCGGCAAATCATCAAGGTTTCCTTTCTAAGATATGTGTAGTGTTCATCTATGGATCCAATCCATTCATAAAGCTCAAGAACCATGTTTTAAATATTATTTTGTAAACCTTTTGTTGTGATATAAGTATGTACATATTGACAATTGTTTTTTAAGTTTCAATATGATGTCTAAAGGTGCTTTCATGTAATATATATGTTTGTTAATTGAAAACCATGAAATTTAGGTAGTTTAATATGGTGCAAGTATGAAACTCACCTATGTCTTAAATAATGCATGTAAAGTGTTTGATAAGATGCTTAGGATGCAAGAAATTCATGTTTGTATGGTTCTATGGTGTATAAATAATAAGTCCATGTTAGCTATATACCTCAATATGAATCCCATGCTTTTCATGTATTGCTATTGTGGTGGTATGAAACATGTAAGCTAATGGATATATACAATATGTACATGAAATATATCCATGCATTCCCTATACTATTTTAAGATGTTGAATAACTATATGAAATATGATATCCGCTACTTATGATATTATTAATTGTGGACTCAAATCTTATGATCAAGTCATGTCATGTGTGTCAGCTTTTTTCTATCGAGTCCTGGGGGTATTCCTACCCATAAACTATAGTTGTATGCGTAGAACCATGTCATGTTTCACGATATACAAAATCAAGCCATGATTCAATAGAATTCAGTCAGTCATGTGACTCAGGAAACCTCATAGTCTCAGTCAGTAATCAAATATAAGTAGTATTCCATCAATTAATGAAATTCAGTAAGTTCCACTTACGTATAGTAAGTTAAATCATGTTCATTCTCTTCAGATTGGAGTAGGAGTTATCACCGATTGAACCCAAGGATTGGAACTCACCTATATATAAGGGTGTGATTCTTAGCAGTCATCCTTGCATTCCGGAACTATGTAGCCAACATAGGTTGAGACATCGCAGCCTATTATATAAGGGCAGATAAGGTGGCTTAACCTGTTATATGAGGGTTCCAACCGTTCCTACTAGAGTTACCTATTATATGAGGGTTGCTCACATGTTTTCCTTACCAATGGCATGGTATTGACACCCTTCCAGTCAGGGCAGAGATTGGGCCCTATGTTAGCCATAATGGCATATATGGGGCATGTCGGTTAAACAACTACCTTCCACAGTTTCAGACTCAGTCTCAGTAAAAGAACTAAGATAGGTCTTCAGATATCAGTATACCAAGACTGTCAGATACAGTCAAATTCAGTTATAGTGCAGAACTCAAATAGTTCCATAATATTTAAGACTGTTAGATACAGTCACCCATGTTATCAGAACTACAGTTTCAGCCATGTCAGTTATCAATAAACCATGTATTAGCATACAGATCTAGCTATCATGTACCCATGATCTAGTTACTATGTATGTATGTTTACACTCTCATATTCATATCAGTCAGTCAGTTAGCATTGTTCATACATGTAAACCCTTTTACATTAGCCTACCTCACTCGCATACTCAGTACTCTAGTTGTACTAACACATTTGTGCTATGGTGCTTCTTTTTATGTTACATCATAGGTTTAGAGACATGAGCTCCAGATCAGAAGTAGCATCCAACCACAGAGTTACAGCGAGTCCTCATCCATTTGAGGGCGATATTATTTTATTTCATTTATTATTTTAGCTCAGTTTTTCTAGATGAAGTTAGTTGTAGACATGTTCCTTCAAATCCTTATTCAGACGGTATTAAGAGGCTTGCAAATTCAGTATTTAGACTTATGTTCAGATTAGATTCAGTCTTTAGCTGTTTTGGGTATGTTTCACTCACATGGATGTTATGTTTTGACAAATTCATTATTTAGTTGAATCTTATGGCCTACATGTTCATGTTTTCTGTATTATTACGTTATATATGTAGTGTACAGGTATAGATATCAGTCATGGGTTAGCTTGTAGTCCCTTGGGGTCATGAGCACCGTGCAGCATTCTGATTCAGAAAATTGGGGCATTACGAACTTGGTATCAGAGCCTAAGTTTCAATAGTGTCCTAGGAAGTCTAAAAGTCGTATCTAGTAGAGTCTTATATATGGGTGTGTTGCGCGCCACATTTATGTATAGGAGGCTATGAGATGTTTTAGGAACAGTTCCCTTTCTTCAGTATTTATGTTGTGCTAGTAAGCATAATTTAAGTCTGTCTCTCAGTCTAGTCCGCTCTTCTGTTATTTTAGACACATGCCTCCAAAGGGAAGAAATCAACCAGCTCCTCAGCCCGAAGATCCTCTGGGAGAACATATTTCTCATGCGGAGTTCAGGACCACATTTAGCGCTCTTGCTCATTCTTTAGCTACCCAAAATGAATGACCTGTAGTTGTTCCAGCCAACCCAGTGGCCAATTCAGTAGCAGCTAGGATTCGGGACTTCACTCGAATGAACCCTCCGTTCTTCTTTGGGTCTAAGCCAACAATGATCCTCAGGAATTCATTGACCAAGTCCAGAAGGTCATTGATATCATGGGAGTCACTTCTCCTCAGAGTGCCGAGTTAGTTGCATACCAATTGCAGGATGTCGCTCACACTTGGTACAAGTAGTAGTTAGCAGAAAGGTTAGAGGATGCAGTTCTTGTTGAGTGGGAAGAATTTGTCACGATTTTCTTAGATAGATTTTTCCCCAATAGCTGAGAGTATTCTCTTATATTTACTCAGCTAGAAAGATATGCCCCTTATGTGGTTGCAGACAATAGTGCTAAGATGAGCAAGTTTGCGTTACGGGTGAATGATAGCATAGTAAATAAGTGTAGGTCTACAATGTTGAATAGTGATATGACTTTATCTAGGCTCATAACCCACGCTCAATTGATAGAGGAGCAGAAAGTTAAGACTAGGGAGAGGCAGAACAAGAGCACAAGAACAAGCAGTTTCAGTTTTACTCAGCCTAAATTAGAGGGAGGAAATCGTTCACAGTTTCGACCTAAGTCAGTAGTTCCAAACCCTTCCTCCACCAGTGCCCCAGTGTTGATGTTCAGGGATGGCAATAGAGACAGGGCCCTAGGCTCTAAATATCAGAGCATTGTTAGCATTCCCCGCACTTATACTTGGTGTCATACCTATGGTAACCACCATTAGGGTATGTGTAGAGCAGGTCAAGGTATTTTTTTTGGTAGTGCCAAGCCAGGCCACAGAGTTAGGGACTATTCTCGGCCAGGTCATCAGGGTCAATAGAATTGGTCCACAGCTCAGTTCGGCCTCTCGAACCTGCAGGGTGCCACTTCTAGTACTACTAGTGGGCAACACCCAAATAGAATCTCTGCTCTTCAGATCTGATAGGATCAGGAAAATTCTCCTGATGTCATTACTAGTACGTTACAAATCTTCCATGTTTATGTTTATGCTTTGGTAGACCTAGGTGCATCCTTGTCTTTTGTCTCTCCATACATAGTAGGAGATTTTTGAATTAGTCCTAAAATTTTAGCAGAGCTCTTTTTAGTCAACCATCATAGCTCAGCGGGTATATAAGAACTACCCGATTATGATATTTCAGATATCCATGTCAGTAGATTTAGTTAAGTTAGAGATGACTAATTTTGATGTCATTTTTGGCATGGATTGAATTCATTTCTGCTATGCCATAGTCGACTACAGAAATAGGATAGTTTAATTTTAGTTCCTGAATAAGCCCGTCCTAGAGTGGAAAGGCAGAACTTCGTCTTTCTGAGCTCAGCTTTTTTCCTACCTTTATGAAAGGAAAATGATTTTTAAGTGGTGTGTTTATCATCTCGTGCATGTTAAGGATTCCATTTTTGAATCTCCCAGGCTCGATTAGTCCTAGTGGTTAATGAATATTTAGATGTCTTTCCTGAAGATCTTCTAGGCATTCCTCCCGAAAGGGAAATAGACTTCGGCATAAACCTTCACACAGATACTCAGCCTCTTTCTATTCTACCATACAGAATGGTACTAGCAGAACTCAATGAATTTAAAGATCAGTTGAAAGATCTCTTAGATAAAGGATTCATTAGGCCTAGTGTATCCCTATGGAGTGTTCCAGTCTTGTTCATGCCCAAGAAAGATGGTTCTCTCAGAATGTGTAATGATTAACGTCAGCTCAACAAAGTCATAGTCAATAATACATATCCACTACCTAGAATACATGACTTTTTTGACCAACTTTAGGGTGCTATTTATTTCTCCAAGATAGACCTTAGATCAAGCTATCATCAGCTAAGCGTTAAAGAATGTGACATTCCGAAGATAGCTTTTCGTATTCAGTATAGTTACTTTGAATTTCTAGTCATGTCCTTGGTCTTACCAATGCCCCTGCAGTTTTCATGGATTTGATGAACCGGTTGTTCAAGCAGTACTTGGACATATTCATCATAGTCTTCGTAGATGATATTTTTGTCCATTCTCGCTCACAGTGTGATAATTCAGTCCATCTCATAATTGTTTTTCAGACTCTTAGGGATCACCAGTTGTTCGCCAAGTTCAATAAGTGAAAATTTTAGCTAAGATCAATAGAATTCCTTGGCCACATTGTTTTCGATAATCGCATTAGAGTAGATCCTTCGAAAACCGAAGTGGTAAGAAACTGGCCTGGCACTGTCTGTCCATCAGATATCAAGAGTTTCTTCTATTTGACTAGCTATTACCGATTGTTTGTCGAGGGATTTTCTTCAATTGCATCTCCTATGCCTAGATTGACTCAAAATAAGGTCAAGTTTAAGTGGTCAGAACCTTGTGAGAAGACTTTTCAGGAATTGAAGACTCGACTTACATCAGCTCCAGTGTTAGCACTTCTCTATTGTTCCGATGGATTCGCAGTTTATTGTGATGCATCCAGAGTAGTTTTAGGTTATGTCCTTATGCAGCATGGTAGAGTCATAGCCTACTCCTCCAGACAGTTAAAGTCCTATGAGAAGAATTATCCTACTTATGACCTTGAGTTAGCAGCAGTTGTCTTTGCCTTAAAGATTTGGGTGCATTATCTATACGGTGTTCATGTAAACGTCTTCACAGATCATAAGATCCTTCAGTATGCATTTTCCCAGGAAGATCTCAATCTTCATCAGAGAAGGTGGTTAGAGCTCTTGAAGGATTATGACATGAGTATCCTTTATTATCCTGGCAAGGCAATTATAGTGGCCGACGCACTCAGTAGACTATCCATGGGTAGTGTTTCTCATGTTGAGGATAGTAAGAAGAAATTAGCTCATGAGATTTATCAGCTTGCCAGACTAGGTATTCACTTAGTCGAAACTTTAAAGGGTGCTGTATGCGTTCAGAGTAGTTCAGAGTCATCTCTAGTTTCTGAGGTAAAAGAGAAGCATGACAGGGAACCTAGCCTTGTCTAGCTAAAAGAGTTAGTTCAGAGTAAGGAAGTAGAGGTTTATTTCCAAGGGTGAGATGGTGTTATTCATTATCAGGGTCGTATGTGTGTTCCCGGTGTAGATGACTTGAGGCAACGAATTCTTCGATAAGCGCATGGTGCGCGATACTCTATTAATCCACTGGCCACTAAGATATACCATGACTTGCGGGAGATCTATTGGTTGAGTAGGATGAAGAGGAAAATTGCAGAGTTTGTGGCTAAGTGTTTTACGTATCAGTAGGTTAAGATAGAGCATCAAAAACCTAGTAGTTCCATACCGGATTTCACTATTCATACTTAGATGTAGGAAGAAGTGAATAGGGCCTTTGTGATAGGTTTGCCTAAAATACGTCATCAGCATAATTCAGTATGGGTCATTGTAAATAGTATGACCAAGTTAGCTTATTTCCTTCCAGTTCGTACCTCTTACTCAACTGAGGATTATGGGAAACTCTATATTAGTGAGTTGGTCAATTTACATGGCGTTCCACTATCTATCATCTCAGGCAAAGGTACCCAGTTCACCTCTCACTTTTGGAAAGCATTCCAAAAGGGTCTTGGTACCCAAGTTCATTTCAGTACAATGTTTTATCCTCAGACAGAAGGTCAATAAAAAAAGGCCATTTAGAATCTAGAAGATATGCTAAGGGCGTATACAATTGATTTCAAGGGAAGCTGGGATGACCACTTGCGTTTGATTGAGTTTTCATACAATAATAGTTATCACTCCAGTATTCATATGGCTCCATTCGAAGCTCTCTATGGTAGGAGATATAGGTATTCGATCGGTTAGTTTGAAGTTAGTAAGACCACAGTCATATGGCCTGACTTAGTGTTCAATACCTTAGAGAAAGTTTAGTTAATCAGAGAAAGACTCTGGGCTGCTCAGAGCCGACAGAAGTCTTATGCGGATATTTGTAGAAAGGATTGCGAATTTGAGGTCGATAACTATGTCTATCTCAAGATCTCTCCCATTAAGGGAGTGAAGAGATTAGTAAAGAAGGGATAGCTCAGTCCCTGATATGTTGGTCCTTTCAAGATTCTAGTTTCTTTGGCAAGGTAGCCTATAAGCTCGAGTTGCCTTTAGATCTAGCCTCAATTCATCCAGTCTTCCATGTCTCTTTTCTCAAGAAGTGCATAGGTGACCCAACAGTTGTAGTCCCTATTAAGAGTGTTGATATTCAGAATAGCCTCTCTTATGAAGAGATTCCAGTCAAAATCTTCGACTATCAGACTCGTAGGCTGAGGAATAAAGAAGTCCCTCTATTCAAGGTTGTTTGGCAGAATTAATTCATGGAGGGAGATACTTTGGAAATAGAAGCAGACATGCAAACCAAGTACCCTTATCTTTACTAATTCATACTTAGCTCGAGGTTACCATTTTCCTTAAGCTTATTCAGTTACATCTTCAAAATAATAGTATAAAATTGGTATCAAGTATCAATTCATAACTTATCATGCATTCATCAGTTCATCTTATAAATCATGCATCAGATAAGCATGTTCAATTGGGCTATATTCAGTTTAGAATTCAATTCAGTGCAAAAATCATGTGCCATTTGATCATGATCAGTGTATGCATCGTTTTATCTTTTCTCCCCTCTCAAGCAGTCATCATTCGAGGATAAATATTTCCAAAGGGGAGATATTATAATGCTCCAAAAAATCCGAACCAATATTAGTGCCATGTACCAAGATCATGTATATTACATTATGGTTATTTTATAGTTTTATGAGTTGGTTAGATGTATTTTAAGTCTTCAAATAACTCCCAGCTATTAGGCGAATCAAAACATTCCTTACCGATTGAATTCTTGAGAAGGATATTGGTAAAGTCAACTTCAAACCAGCATTTCCCTCATTATACTTGGAATTTTTGAGCTCATTACCTGTCAACAGATAGATTATTAAATTTTCTTTCCAATAATTCCAATTTTACCTAAATCTGACATCGGAGCAAAGAGTTATTCCTATTTTACTCAGCATGTCAGACTGGAAACAGTGTGATGACGTTCGTGGTAGCTTACCATAATTGTGATGCCCTATAACGAAGGTCGTTAGCCTTACAAAGAAACCAGATCCTATGTGATGACATTCGTGGTATCTTACCACACTTATGACACCCTATCACGAAGGTCGTCAGCCTTTGGCAGAAACCAGCTCCTAAGTGACGACATTCGTGGTATCTTACCACACTCGTGATGCCCTATCATGAAGGTCGTCAGCCTTAGGCTGAAACCAGCTCCTAAGTGACGACATTCATGGTAGCTTACCACACTTGTGACGCCCCACCATGAAGGTCATCAGCCTTAGGTAGAAACCAGCTCCTAAGTGATGACATTCATGGTAGCTAACCACATTTTTGATGCCTCGTCACAAATTTCGTCAGCTATGATTTTCAGCAATTGGGAATTTATTTCATAAGGGTATTTTGGTCATTTTCTTCACCTTCCATGACTTATAATCCTAAAGAGGCATAAATTTTCCCATTTTTCATCAATTAAGCATCTTAAAAACCCTCTCTTATGCTCTCAACCACAAGATTAGGGTTTCCACCAAAATCATCTCTCAAAAGCAAGATTCAAGCCTTTTTCCAAGATAATTGAGAATTAAGTTTCCCAATCCAAGAACTCTCCAGCAAATCATCAAGGTTTCCTTTCTAAGGTATGCATAATGTTCATCTATGGATCCAATCTATTCATAGAGCTCAAGAACCATGTTGTAATTATTATTTTGTAAACCTTTTGTGGTGATATAAGTATGTACATGTTAACGATTGTGGTTTAAGTTTCAATGTGATTTCTAAAGGTGTTTTCATGAAATGTATGTGTTTGTTAATTGAAAACCATGAACTTTAGGTTGTTTAGTATGGTGCACATGTGAAACTCACCTATGCATTAAAGAATGCATGCAAGGTGTTTGATAAAATGCTTAGGATGCTAGAAATTCATGTTTGTATGGTTCTACGATGTCTAAATGACATGTTCATCTTAGCTATATACTTCTATATGAATCCCATTCTTTTTATGTTTTGCTATTGTGGTGGTATGAAACATGTAAAATAATAGAGATATACAATATGTACACGAAATATATCTATGCATTCCCTACAATGTTTAAGATGTTCAATAACTATATGAAATATGATATCCCCTACTTATGATATTATGAATTGTGGAGTCAAATTTTGTGATCAAGTCATGTCATGTGTGTCAGTTTCCTTCTATCAAGTCTTGAGGGGTATTCATACCCAAAAACTATAGCTGCATGCCTAGAGCCATGTCATGTTTCACGATATACAAAATCAAGCCATGATTCAGTAGAATTCAGTCAGTCATGTGACTCAGGAAACCTCATGGTCTAACTTAGTTATCAGATGTCAGTAGTATTTTGTCAGTCAATAGAATTTAGTATGTTCAACTTACGTATAGTCAATTAAATCATGTTCAGTCTCTTTAGATGAGAGTAGGAGTCAACACCGAGTAAACCCTTGGGAACTCACCTATATATGAGGGTTTGATTCTTAGCAGTCATCCTTGCATTCCAGAACTATGTAGCCAGCGTAGGTTGAGATATCCCCGCCTGTTATATGAGGGTAGATGAGGTGGCTTAACCTGTTATATGAGGATTACCACCATTCTCACTAGAGTTACCTGTTATATGAGGGTTGCTCATTTGTTGTCCTTACTAGTGGTGCGGTACTGACCACCTTCCAATCTGGGCATAGATTGGACCCCATCTTAGCCATAACGGCACATATAGGGCATGTCGGTTAAACAACTACCTCCCACAGTTTCAGACTCAGTATCGGTAAAAGAACTCAGATAGGTCTTCAGATATTAGTACACCAGGACTGTCAGATATAGTCAAATTCAGTTATAGTGCAGAACTCAGATATTTCCATCAAATTTAAGACTATCAGATACCATCGCCTATGTTTTTAGAACTATAATTTCAGCCATGTGAGTCATCAGTAAACCATGTATTAGCATATAGATCTAGCTATCACGTACGCACTATCTTAGTTACTATGTATGTATGTTTACACTCTCACATTCATATTAGTCAGTCAGTTAGCATTGTTCATGCATTAAACCCTTTTAAATTAGCCTTCCTCACTCGTATACTCAGTACTCCAGTTGTACTGATGCATTTGTGCTATGGTGCTTCCTTTCATGTTACACCATAAGTTTAAAGACACGAGCTCCAGATCAGCAGTAGCATCCAGCCACAGAGTTTAATTGAATCCTCATCCATTCGAAGGGGATATTATTTTATTTCATTTATTATTTCAGCTTATTTTGCTAGATGAAGTTTATTGGAGACATGTTCCTCAACTACTTATTCATACAATACTTAGAGGCTTTCAGATTAAGTATTCAGACTTATGTTCAGATTTGATTCAGTCTTTAGCTGTTTTGGGTATCTTTTACCCATATGTATGTTATGTTTAGATAAATTCTTTATTCATTTGAAACTTATGGCCTACATGTTCATGTTTTCCGTATTATTATGTTATATAAATAGTGTACAGGTACATATATCAGTCATGGGTTAGCTTGTGGTCCCTCGGGGTCATGAGCACCATGTAGCATTTCGATTCAGAAAATCGAGGCATTACACACTTACTAATTTAAGTGTGAAATGCATGGGCTTTGGGTTATTTAGTAAAGGGAAGAGGTACATGCCTTAATCGTCTTGAATCACCAAGAAACTTGACTCTTTCTTAACACTACATGAGCTCCCTTGAAACCCTAGCCTCAAAACTTTCAAAGATAAGCTCTAGAGAGTGTTTAGGGTGTTTGATTCATCCATATGAATATTTATGAGGCTAGACACACTTATATAGTGAGAGGTTTTAGGGTCTTAGGCATGGGAAATTACAACAAGGATCTTGGTAAAAATATGGAAAATGACCTCGTATAGGAGTACGACTCCCCCATACGACTCCCTTAGTAATCGTAACCTAGGGTAAAAGTGGTACCCTTAATTGTACCTTGGGCTCTTCCTAGGTCATCTACACTATTAAGGATATGAGTGAACACCTTAGAGTTACAAACAAAGGCTACGTCTCAACCCTTAACTTGTAAGTTTCATCTGTACGAAAAATAGTCCAGTCGAGTTTAATCATTACTTCATATGATTTAGTAGTATACAACTCGTATCCATTGGTTATGACTAAGGGGAGGCCATGTCATATAGTAAACATTGTATTACCATCACATACTACCTAGGATAATAGAGGGAACGGTAAGATGTGTATGAATAGTATCAAAAGTTATGACTCAAGCCGCTAGTCATACCCAACCCAAAGACTAAAAAATAAAGTTGTCATCGAATTGTTCAAGACCTAGGTGTTTCAATTCTCCCTCAATTGGATAATTCATCTACGAATAATGGGTAATTCAAGAATAAACAAAATTTAATAGATCAAAACGCATCAAACCAACTCTTATTAAAGTTAGAAAAAGCACACAACATGTATACAATAAAATATAGTTCATTGTTATCATCAGTCAAACATTTTATTTCATTGGTCTTTGGAATTCCAACCCATCTTTTATCAAAACACATGGTTAATTCAAAGGTCAAGGGCTTAAACCCATCTGCTTAAAAATATATAATGCAACTTGAGCATTGGGAACTTTAATCCCTAGTCAAACAAAGACATGAATCTATTATAAGCATCGGGGGTTTCACCAATCGTCTTATCAATGACATAGACCATGTTAATAACACCAAAAACACCTCAAGAATGAGTTTCTAGAATGGAAAAAAATTACTGATTCTTTGATGTCTTTTCCTCCTCCGTCTCCCAAGTAGCTTCCTTGGACTTATTCGTTCCTCCGTAGAACCTTAACCGAAGCCACTTCTATCATCCGCCACATGCAAATTAGCCAACTTAAGATCCTCACTAGGAATTCCTCAAAAGTAAAGGAACCCAAAACTAACAACGTCCTTTAAGGGAATAATCAATGAAAGATCATCTATGAATTTTTGTAACATAGAGGCAAGGAAAACCAGGGGAAATGGATCTTAACCTAGAAAGAAACTCAAACTCAGGGTAACATTGCTTACCACTTTTGGGAAAAAATAGGGACCAACATAATGGGGAAAAAGTTTTTCTATTTCTATTGAATCACATCACTCCCTCTATGAGAAATACCTTTAAGAATACTGAATTACCAACACTAAACTCTAAACTCCGACACCATACTTTCGCATAGGACTTTTGGTGACTTTGAGCAGTCTTCAATCTCTCACAAATAACCTTCATATTTTTTCAAGGTTTAGTGAACTAGACTAGGGTCAAGAAACTTAACTGTACCGACCTCATATCGTCAAAGGAAAGAATGATATCTTCTACTACACAATAACTTAAATAGGAACCAAAGAATCTCCCCCAACTAGGGACTTATACATTTCTCCATTTCAAAACTACACCATGCTTCCTGAGCCACTATCCAACAAATGAAGGGTCATAGAGGAACTTGATGTTGGGTTTATTTATGCATTTTAGTGTTACTATTCTTTACTATTTAGCCTTGTTTTTAGGATAATTCATGTGCTTTATCTGTTAATGTTATATAAATAAGAATTTAAGTGATTAATGACTTGATTACAATGTTCAATGTTTTTTTCAAATAAGTTTGTAATTAATTGAGTCATTTAGAGTTCAATCGAGATAACTAGTTTTACTATCTTGAGCTAGTTTTGTGTCTAGTTGGTTTCAGTTGATTCTAAAGTATTTAATGTGTTTGAAATGGTTTAAATGTGTATTAACGAGTGGAATAACTTGTTTAAAATAGGAGAAGTTCAACTAGAATAAGTTAAGAGTCGGAACATAAAGTTGAGGATCACTACAAATTAGCCTAGTCTTAGTTTGTGTTTAGATTTATCGTTGAGGATATTATGTTTTTTTGATTTCTAATTTGTTGTGTTTGATTATGTAGGAGGATTTTTGATCTAAATATGGTGATATATTGATGATAAAAAGGCTTGAAATTTATTGAAATACACTAAAAAAGGCATGTGAAAAATGAGGGACGTTCAACACTTAACCAAAATTTTGGACGCTAATTACAGTGACCCAAAATGATAGCAACTCGACATATCAGTCCAAAAATATTGTAAACAATGCGATGTGTTGGGGAGGCCAATGCACTGAGCATCGCGCCACGAAAGTGTTTCAAATTTTGGCAAAAAGTTAATTCTTTGCCAACATCTTGGGCTAAGTCCTAATAAGAATAGAATATACTACCCATGTGGGAATATTGTGGGAATATCTTGGATGGTGTGCACTAATTTTAATCCTATATGGACTAGTTAAAATTTTTCCATAAATATATATATATATATATATATTACATTGCACAAGACATGACTTGGAAAATTTCGAAGGATTTGTGGACAACTTTGGGGATTATTTTTAGTGGAAACACTTGGGAACAAACTTGGACGGTTGGTGATGTAATAGATAATATTTGGAGGTGGTTGCTACTTCTTTAGACTGTGATTATTAATATTATCGGCTAAAAACCTTATTTCAAGGGTTAAAGCCAAGAACATAACTACTATTGTTTTGGATTAATTTTGTTGGAGTTGCTTATCATATTTGGTTGTTTGTATTTTCTTGTTTTAACTAATTGAAGGATTGATCACCCAAAAAATATATTTATTGTCGCACTTGTGATCTCGGGAAAGGAAATAGAGAGATAGAACATGGGAATAAAAAAAGTTTGGATTTTTATTACTATATGAAATAAAGAATTAAACTGAACACCTAGGATAGGGATGTACTTAGGAGCCTTACTTGATTCAACCTTAGGATGATAGCTTTAATAACTTAATTGGATTATTACATCTCCACATTATTACATCGTTACTCAACGATGTAGTTGTAACGTCCATATTAGGTAAAACATTAGTGGTCGTGAGACCATGATCATGCAATTAACCCTACAAATCAACAACAAAAATAAGAAAGTTAACGAATGAAGTTTAATAACATAGTATAATTGTTCATGGTTCTTTAACCCCATGTTTTAATCCATTGATTTTCCAAGACTTTATTCTCGCATTCTTTACTTTAATTTTTAGTTTACAACTATTCGACACTTTTCTTGGTTACCTTATCTCTATTGTTAAACTGAAATTTGATTATTGCTTAAGACAAGTCCCTTTAGGATCAATATTCAGCATTCTTGAAGGCCACCATTTTACTTAGGAGACCACGTACACTTACGTATGCACTGTCAAATTTTTGGCGTCGTTGTTGGGGACTTGTGCATTGCCAACTACCTTATTTTTTTAGCTACAATGAGTTGAAAATATTTTAGTTTTTTAGATGTTTTTTAGTTTTTGTTATTCCTTTTTTTATCACACTTCTTGACATAGGGGCTTGCGATAGATGGTTTTCCGAGTGTGATGATTCTATATGGTGTATGGTTTATGGCAATAGTGGTTATTCTCAAGACATACGTGTTGTCAACCCCAATTCAGTAATGTTTGTGGGCTATGTTCAACTGCAAGACTATGTGAACACCTATAATCAGCAGCAACAGTTTCAACAACCGCAAGTTCAGAATTACCAAGCCTCATTTGAAACGAGCAATTTGGAAGAGATTCTAAAATAAATTTTAACTGATGAAGCATAGTTCTTAAGAGATATAAAGAGTTATGGGGCCCATTTTGACCTTCAACAAATTGTCATGAGGAACTTAGTAATGCAGATAGGGCAAGTACAATAGGTACATAATACCAAACCTCAAGGTGATTTTCCAATTGACAGTGAACAAGTAATTGCAATCACTTTAAGGAATGGTACAGAGCTCAATGAAGAACCTCCAAATACAATTTAGGAGGTAGAGGTGGAGTTGACTTTCCAACCTATTGAAGACAATGAAGCTGACAATTCGAGAAAGTCCGAGTATTCTGAAACTAAAATTGTTGAACAGGTTAAGGAGATACTACCATCACCATATGAATCACAGCCATTCTGTTCTCATCTTTCTCTTGAAATTGAAAATGAGATGGTAAATAAGAGTGAGGGTGTCATGGAAAGTGTAAATTTTAAAGTAGGATTGGTTGGGGCTCACTCAAATCACTTTTTTACATTATGTTTATATTATGAATTGTATGTGGAATCATCTAAAATAGTAAAAGAGTGTGAAGATGAGGAACAAGAATCATATATTCTTGATTTTGCACCAGATGAGAAACATAAAAATACACCTCACTTTAAGGACGAGTTGTTTACCATGCATCATTTATTACTCAATTCCTTAATCTTTATACCACATCCCTATTAGTGATTCAAAAATATTGATGCTAAGTTGGGGGTAAAATTTATATCCTCAAGATGGAGGAAAAAGTTTATATAGATCATGCAACGACACTAAATCAGGCGCTTTTTGGGAGGCACCCCAAGCTAACATATCATTTCTTTTTTAGCTTATAGTTTTTACTTTACGTAGTTTTTTGTTTTTGATTAAATCACAGTTGATGGGAAGTCTAAGTAATGGAAACCTGAGCTAAGGAGCATGGAAAAGACTGAGTATGGGATTTTCGGACCTTCGTGATGCAAGAAAATTCTACTAGCTAGGCCTAGAGGCCTTAGGTAGTATTTTTATCTCTTACTTTTAATTTCACTTTTGGGACAAAGTAGATTTTTAAGTATGGGGTGGGGAAATTCCCATTTTTTGCTTAATTTAATTTTTATTTTTAGTCTAAGAATAAGTGATATATTTGAGTTGGTGCAATTTTTGATTGCATGGTGAAAGTTTTTTTATTTGTTAAAAGTATGTTCATTGATTGAATTACTACTTTTGCGACTCTAAGGCTTATGATGTGACTTTTGTACTTGTTTCTTAAAAATTGAATTCATGATTGTTTGATTTAGAGTCTATGATGATCCTATATGAGTCAAGTATGTGCCATGTGTGATATAAGTTTTTTTTATATTCCTTGTTGCATATAATCTCTAGAACTTTTCCGGTGTGTTTGCAAAGCGAAATAAAGAATATAAGTTTAGGAGATGATTTAGGCATTTCTTTGATAACCTTGGTTTTTTTTCTTTTTTTTGACCCACTCTTGTACAAAATTCTAGTCAAACCTTATTGAGACTTTAGAATTTTCTTTTCTAGCTACATATGTAGCATAATTCCTTCTTTGATACACCATAATATTAAGGAAAGAGCTCCTAGGTGCTTTAATGAAAAATTAATTAAGGAGTTTGAGAAATAAGAAGAAAAAGTTGAATTTGATGCCCCAAGGTAATAGTTATTGATCTTTGTAATTTATGTGTGGTGGATGGGTATGATAAACATTATGCTAGAAAAGTTACCATGGTTGTGAAAAAAGAAAAAAAAATTGGTTCATGTGGTAATAAACAAAGCGTCCATTATGTGTTTGTTAAAATGCATAAAAGAGATAAGGCGAAACAAAAGAATGGAATAGACAAAAGTGGTGTAATTTTCTTGTTGAGTATTGGTCTTAATTGATAAAAAGTGATATGTTTAAGAGATTAGGAAAGATAGTCACTATTCTGGGCAAAAATAGTTCCTACTGGTCCCTTAGCCTGCATTACATCCTGAAAAAGACCTAATTGATCCTATACTTGACATTGTGATATTAGTGGAGCACTAAACTAAGGGCAAGCCTATGGTTCATTGTGTATAACTTTTGAATTCCCTGTGAGAGTGAGCGTAATGTGAATCTTATACCCATTGTTATGCATTGCATTACTGTGAAGAATCTTGGGTAACTCTCTCGTTATGAGGGGCACATATTTGATGAACATGGATGATTTTTATGATGTCTTTGATTGATAAATATATGTTGAGTAAATTCGTGAGGTTAAGATGTTTTGAAGCAGGACTCTTGAGCTCTCAATTGCATATAACATGCTAAGTGTAGAAAATTGCATTCTAAGTTGTCATTGCAGTACTACCTTGAGTGTGTTGCATGTCGTAGAAGTGTAGATTCTCCTCAACTTATGATGCTTAGAGTAAAGAGTTGTTCGAGGACAAACAAGGATTTAACTGTAGGGTGGTGATGTTAGGTGTCTTTATGCACTCTATTGTTACTATTCTAGCTTATTTACCCTTATTTTAAGGATAATTCGTGTGCTTTATATGTTAATATGATAATAACAAGCATTTAAGTGTCTAATGACGTGATTACAATGTTAAAAATAAGTTTGTACTAGATTGAGTCATTTAGAGTTCAATCGAGATAACTAATTTTACTAGCTTAAGCTAGCTTTTTGTCTAGTTGGTTGCAGTTGATTCTAATGTATTTAATATTTTTGAAATGTTTTATATTTATAATTATGAATGGAATAACTTTTTAAAAAATTGAAAATTTCAACTGGAATATGTTAAGAGTCGGTACATAAAGTTTAAGATCATTGTGAATTGGCCTAGCTTTAGCTTGTGTTTTGATTTATCATTGAAGATATTGTGTTGTTTTGATCTCTAATTTGTTGTGTGTGATTATGTATTGGTAACACACTACAAAAGGCATGGGATAAAGGAGGGACGTTCGACTCTTAGCCAAAATTTTGGAGGCTAATTATAGTAAGCCAACGCGATAGCAACGTGACGCATCAGTCTAGAAACACTATAACCAATGCGTAACATCGGGGAGGCGAATGTGATGAGAATCACACCGCGGAAGTGTGTGATATTTTGGTAAAGAGTCAATTCTTTGCCGAGAGCTTGGACTTTGACCCAATAATAATAGAATATATTTCCCATGAGGGAATATTGGAGGAATATCTTTGATGGTGTGCACTACTTATAAAAATATATGGATCAGGTACAAGTCCACCATATATATTTATTACATTACACAAGACATGGATTGGAAAATTATGAAGGATTGGTGGACAACTTTGGGGATTATTTTTAGTGGAAACACCTGGGAACAAACTTGGACAGTTGGTGACGTAATTGGAATTATTTGGAGGCAACTGCTTCTTCATTAGGTTTTATCAATTTTTGTAATTAGCTTTTAACTATTCATATAGTATATTAATTTTTTCGATCGTGATTATGAATATAATCGGCTAAAAACCCTCTTTTTGGTATTAAGGCAAAGAACATGACTACTATTGTTTTGGATTAATTTTGTTTGATTTGCTTATCATATTTGTGTGTTTGTTTATTATTGTTTTATTTATTTGATAGATTGATCACCCAGAAAATAATCTACTGTCACCCTTGTGATATCGGAATACAAAATACAGAGATATAACATGGAAATAAACAAAGTTTGGGTTTTTATTCTTTTACGAAATAAGCAATCGATCTAAGCACCTAGGACAAGGATGTACTTAGGAGCCTTACTTTATTCAACTGTAGGAGGATAGATTTATTAACATAATTGGATTATTACATCCCCACTCAATGATGTTGTTGTAACGTACATACAAGGTAAAATATTAGAGGTCGTAAGACCTTGATCATACAATTAAACTTACGAATCAATAACAAAGATAAGCATGTTAACGAATGAAGTTCTATAAAATAGTATGATTGTTAAAAGTTCTTTAACCCCTGGATTTAATCCATAGATTGTTCCTAGAATTTATTTATGAATTTTTTAATTTACTCTTTAGTTTAAAATTATTCAACACTCTTCTTGGTTACTTTATCTCAATTGTTAAACTGGAATTGGATAGTTGTTTAACACAAGCCCCTGTGGGATTCATATTCGGCTTTCTTGAAGACGTCTATATTACTTGGGAGACCACGTAGACTTGCCTATGTTCTTGGGAACTTCTAGAACTGAAGCACAAAAAAAACTCACACCACTCAAGAAAGACCCCATTGCAAAGACACGACACTATAGGTACGAAGTGCTCCATAGCAACCACCTAGGTCATAAATGAGATCTATCCCGACACAACCTGCAAAAGGAAAAGTCCTTAGGTTCGAAAAACAAAATACACAGTAAAGCATACCCGTTAGGGGATATACCATGATCCTTTCACTAGAGATAGATAACATTATTAATAAAAACTATGACTTTAAACCCAAACTCACACCTGGAGAATTGGGAATTCAAACGGCAATCCTTTAAAGGATGCAACACGGCATTGAGGTGATTGAAATAATCCACCTTTCACATATAATAGACTAGGTTTTCATCAATGAAGGCAATGAGAAAAATGTCAAAGAAAAGATGGAAGACCCTCTTTATCTAGTTGATGAAAGTTTTCGAGGTATTGGTCATCCCAAAGGGCATGACAAGAGGCTCATTAACCATAGGACAAGTTCTAGAGGAGGCCCTCCAAAGTTAGAATCCTTAAGTTGTACCAAATGATACAAACACCCCTTTTAAATCAACCTTTGGGCTTTAATATAAGAAATTAACATTCCCTTAAGCACCAAGGAACCACCTTCCCATACAACGACCAACTCATTAGGAAAATCGAACATAACACTCCGGGTCTAACAATGTATAGAAGCATAACACGAATAAAACAAATCCATTCCTAAAATGACATCAAAATCAACCCTGCACAACTCTATCAAGTCGACAAGAGTATCTCTACCATAAAAAGATATCACACCCCACTATAAAATTTTGTAACAACTATATAGTTTCACACTAGTATAGAAATAGAAAAGGGAACCGATAGACTCTCGGGACCACAATTAAGATGTACAACCACCTATAGGTTTATATCAAAAAAGTAGTCCCTAGGTCATACAAACAATACTCATTACGAGTGAAAAGTTTCAACATACCCGTGTCAGCATTAGAATATGCCTCGGGCTCTCGAGGGATAATAAGAGCATTTAGACATCCTCGACCAATGTCGGTGCTAGACGCGGCACCGTTTGTTGAAAATCCTAGAGAAGTGGCGACCGACAACATATTTACCTAAGCGATAGTCAGTATGGGACACTCCCATTTCATATGTCCTAACTTACCATATTTAAAACATCAATTCTTTCCTTCTTCACAACAACCACAGTGTGATTAGCTATAAAACAAAAAAATAGGATAGGTGAATACGAATTGGTCCATTCTATCCTAACGATAGGAACTATTTTCCCTATGAGCATTACCAACATAAAAATGTACACCTCCCAATGAGTTTGGATAAGGATCACTAGTCATGGAATGGATGCCAAGACCCACCTAATACCTCTCATAGACCACTTTTCACTAATATAAGATAACGGAGCAAAGGAATGATGTAACCCAGTATTTAAAGGTGACTGTGGTAAAATATCACCCGCTAGTAGTATGTTTAGTAGGAATAGGTGGAACCCTATGAGGACATTTAGATGTCATGATCTTTGACCAGGTCGGTATCCCATAATTCAAATGTGCTTTTTTATATTGGCCCCTATTGGGACAGAAGAGATTTCTTAAACATTATATCTTCTTGGATACATGATCTGAAAGATAAGCAAGTATATTTCAAAGGAATCGAAGACCTTAGACTCTATAAATCTTGAGATTGAATTGCTAGAAAGGGAAAATTCCTAAACATCTCATAGCCTATCTCTTATAAATGTGGCGCACTACATACCCCTAAAGAGACTTTACTTGACATGACTTTATGGACTCCCAACTTACCATGAACCTAGGATCTGATACCAACTTGACACACCCCAAAACTGGGTTATATCATATGGGTACCTTAAGCTCACTTGATTCGAAGTTCGCCCCAATAACCCAACCTAACTATCATCACAATAACCACGAAGGTCGGGTAAATTCCGACTATATATTATGATAGTATAAATACATAAGGGTAATAGTCAATATAGACAATATTTTACATTTCATTAATGTTAATTTTCTAGCTAATAAACCCAATTCCAAAATAGTCTAGAAAACCTCTAACAATCAAAGTCGGTAATATGTTGGAACATGCCCTCAAAAATAGACTAGCACAAAACCTATACAAGTGTATGACAGAAGATAACATGAACATGAGAGGTAGATCTTTAGGAGTATGGAAGCTTACCACTTCAAGGTCAATGCATGAACTACTCAACACCTATTCAGTACATAGAAGAAGAGGAAGATGATCTGACACTTATGTCACATAGGGACATAGTGTTCAGGAATAGTTAGAAGTTATAGCGCTAGTATTTAACTCAAGGATAAGGAAAAAAAACATCCTCAATCAACATCCAGTCAATATATTATATTCAATCATATTTATACAATTATCCTCATGTATAGGTATATCACAAACCAACAAGATATCAATACTTAACAACGTTCTCAAATCAATAACGTTATCAAATCCTTTAATCACGAGACATAAAGTGGACTCTAGCATTCCAAAATTAGGTTCAACCCATTATTAATGGATATTGTATTTTAACCACATTCATATGTTATTAGAAAAAATACTTCAACAATGAGTAAACTCATTAAGCAAGGGAATAATACCATATATCCATCTGTGGAAGTAAGGGTTCAATCCATATACCACAATCCATAATGTATGGGACTCTAAGGACATGCTCTCATATTAAATTAAACATGGAACTCTAATCATATGCTCACATATACACTTAGGCATGGAACTATAATCATATCTGCACATACTTAAGTGGGGATAGAACTCTAATCACATGTGCACAGATTAATTCGGTCATGGAACTTCAATCACATGTTGTTTTATTAAATAATTCATGGAACTTTAATCATATGCCATTTTGTATTGCGAGGTATTTTAACCTCAAGAGATCTCTTTAAGCAAGGAACTACAACCACAATTTATTAGACAAGGGACTTTAAACATATTTCATTAGATGAGGGACTTTAACTATAAGTCATTTCATAAGGCAAGGGATTTAACCACAAGCCATCACATTACCATCACTAGTAAAAATTTGGCTCCTCAGTCCATTAGTTCATACATTAACAGCCATACAATTTATTTCAACTTTTATGGACTTTAGCTCATTTAACCAATTCAACACTACACATGACCACATAGTCTTCTTGGGAGACTTTAGGCTGATGCCTTAACTCATTCCATCACACAATTCAATTTATGGTCATCAATACCAACACGAGACCTTAATCTCTTCACGGAAATATTCATTGATTGAACAAATTATTAGGCTAATGCCTAAAATAAAACCAATATTCAATTCAATCGATAGTCATCAAGACCAAACTAACTCTTTCATTATTCACAAACATTTTTTTAACACACTTTAGTTTCATAATAATTCAAGTTCAAAATTGGGTAATTAAACCTCTTTTACTTAGCCATCAAACCCAAATAGTCATAGCTCAATCAATTACACGGATATAAAATTATCAACCATTCTTACTTATAAAGCCATCACCCCATTTAGTAGTTATTATGATAAGAAGGTTTTTTTATTATTTCGGTTCTATTTATTTACGTATGTACAGGGTAGTTGAAGATTATTTCTATTTTTGACCCTTTTATCTAGATAAAGTTTATGTTATCTTGTATCATATCATATTTATATCATGATTTATCTTAGACGGGTGATGAGGCCTACTTAGTACCCATGGTTTTGTACTCATAATAAACTTTTTTAACCTTTTTGATGACTTATCCAAGTACTAGTTTGGTCGTTTATTCGTTAATCATGTAGAATTGATTTTGAAAATTGGCGATTTCTTAGAGTTTGAGGTACTCTTTTTTTCTTCTAGTTACCTATTTATAGTCTTTAATTTTAAAGATGGATTGTATTTGTCTATTCACTACTCCTAGTTCTTTTGTAGTTTCTCTTGTATCAACAATACTGAATCTTAGGATAGTTTTTGGTTTATATTTATCTATTATATCTTTATGACTGATTCATTAATATCTAGATCTTTAAATTCTTTAATTACATCTTCTAGGTCATTGTCCTACCATGTTAGCCCATGCCATCTGCTTTTGGCTATGGTTTGGGTTTTCTACTGGTTGGATAGTGTAGGTACCATCATGACTCATAAATTAGGCATGACAAATTAGTATTAGATTGATGCTTCCCCAATATTATTTGAATAATATCAAGTGTCTAGTAGAGTCCTGGGCATTAGTATAAACCCATTTATTTCTTATCTTTGAGAGGACATGGAACATTCTTTGTAGTTTTTGACTTATTTTAATCATTTTTTACTAAGATTTTAAGTTAGTTTCTAAAACATTTTTTTTATTTAACACTTTCATAGATGGATAGGACATGCCATGACATGAGATAAATGTCTTAAGACTAAGATAGGGATCCTATCGATATTAGTGGATGACCAAGAGATTGTGGAGAGGGACAAGATTTTTCCCCAAATACGATCTAGGATAAGGGATATTCACAAGGCCCTATTCCTACTCTTAAGTTAGAGATTTTTTAGCCCCAGCCAATGGTGGGCCAGTAACCATCCTAGGCTCCAATAGGATTTATTTTCTTCTTTATTGCTCAAGGATACTCTGGATTAGATTTTGGGGTTGTTTTATAGTACACCGTCTGATGGTGTGAAATCTCTAGATCAATGTGGTACAAAGGTAAGGGTGAAACATGTAGCTGTGACTTTTAGAGTTAAGGTCTCTCCTGTATTGGCAGTTGGTCAATCAATAGTTAATGAACCAGTGGTTGTCTAACCTTCTATTTTTGTCGAGGAGCAGAATCCATTGGGTAATTTCTGGAGATTAGATCCACATAGGTTTTTGGGTGCACTAATTAAGAATGCATATAAGATTTTGATTTCTTATTAAGAGAGGATCCATAATTTGGCCCTGGTTTTGACTCATGGTGTAGATTACTCTATTTTTAGTTGGACTTGGTAGCTCGATGTTGGTGGAGAGGTCAACTTAATTCAAAGCCAGCTAGATCTTCTCCTTTGTTATGTGCTTACTACTCTAAGGTCTTCTTGGTGGAGTACATGCCTCACAGGCTTAAGGAACATTTGAGGGATTAGTTTTAATATTTGAGGTACCGCTCCATGACGGTTGTGTAGTTTGGGGCTCATTTTTATGTGTTTACTAGAAAAGTTACTTTTATTTTGACTACTAAATATGAGATGGTTAATTGTGTTTTTCGTGGATTGAGACTTCCTCTTTCCATGTCTACTTAGAGTTTTGTTGTTGCAAGAGGTGTTTTGCTAAGGTTTTTGATTATGCTAAACTTATAGAGGAGATGTATTGCGAGGCCGAAGGGGAAATCTATAAGAGGTCGTAACTATTGGGCTGTTTTAGTATGAGTCATAAAAGCATTCAATTTAGAGATAGTGGTCCTCAAGGTAGGTACCCTTCACATCAAATATTTTAGCATCAGTGTCACTCTGGTAGACCTGTTCAGGACGTGCTTTAGATTACTTATGGAGGCAGTCTAGCACTTGTGATCGTCCTTTTAAGGTGTATGGTTTGTGTTTGAGGGGTTCTTGTTTAGGCCATTCTAGTTATAGTGGTCATTCTAGGTTAGTCCCAATCTTCTGGTTTTGGTCCAGTGCTTGGGACATATTATGTTTATGGAACTTTTTGTCATTTTTAGAGGGAGTACCCTAGTAATTAGGTGATTTCCCCATTAGGTTAGAGTGTTCCACAAATTAGGTTAGTTCATACCCTAGTTATAAGTGGTATAAATGGTCATAGTGGAGGTTTCCAGGCTACTCATGGAGGTTCTCACGAAGATAGAACAGGTGGTTAGTAAGGAGCTCAGCCAGGTAGTAGGTATGGTTAGTTATATACAGTACCTAC
This sequence comes from Capsicum annuum, assembly GCF_002878395.1. Classification (NCBI taxonomy): domain Eukaryota; kingdom Viridiplantae; phylum Streptophyta; class Magnoliopsida; order Solanales; family Solanaceae; genus Capsicum; species Capsicum annuum. The sequence continues at coordinate 129,005,308 of NC_061113.1, forward strand.
TAGACCCGAGGTTGAGTCTTTACATATTATTATTACAGGCATAACTCTTATGTGTTGTCAGTAGGCGTTTGCCTTATTTCATATGAGATACACTTATTCTTATCTATCTATTTATTTTGCTCAATGGTTAGAGTTATCTTATGATTCATTGCCCATTTGATTTCATGGATCTACTCCCATGGGTGATTTTTTAGTAGTGAATCAGGTTTATAGATCATATTTCATGATTTCTAGAGATATTGATACTCGTGATGATCTTATTATTTTAGATATTATGGATTTTGATGTGATTTTAGGGATGGATAGGTTATCGTACCATCATGCAGTTATGGGTTGTTTTACCACGGCTATTACATTAGCATTGCCTTGCATACCCCCAACTAAATGGAAAAAAGTTGTTACTCACGAGATGATGGTGATTATTTCTTATTTGTTTGCTAAGAGGCTTTTTTGCATGTGTTTCTAGTCTAATCTCGCTTATATTATTGATGATAGTATGGAGAGTCTGTCACTTGAATTTGTTCTTGCAGTTTGTGAGCTTCTTTATGATTTCCCTACTAATCTATGTAGCCTTCTTTCTAAGAAAAGTATTGAGATTATTATTTATCTTAAGTTGGCACTCAACCAATTTCTATGGCTTCTGTCAATCTTAAGGAGCTGAACTCTATGCTTTAGGATGTTATTGGTAATGGTTCAATAGGATCGAGTATGTCTACTTGGGGAGATATTTTGTGGTTTATAAACAAGAAGGATGGCTCCATGCATATATGTATTGGTTATAGGGAGCCTAATAAGGTTACAGTGAAGAACCATTATACTATGCCTCTCATTGATGATTTTTTTGACCCGCTTTATGGGGAAGTGGTGTCCTCTAAGATTGATTTAAGATTTGGTTACCTCTAATTGAGGTTTCAGGTTGAAGATAACTCAAAGACAAACTTTTACACCCCTTATGGTCATTATGAGTTCCTAGTCATGTCTTTTAGGTTCGCTATTGCCCCAGCCACATTTATAGATTTGATGAACTGAGTGATTAGGCTTTATTTGGATTCCTTCTTAATTGTGTTCATTGACAACATCCTTAGGTATTCGAGGAGTAGAGAGGCACATGCGTAGTATTAGATGATAATTCTCTAATTTTTACAAATCAATTGTTTTTTTTCAAATTCTCCAATTGTGAGTTTTGGGTGGAATAGTTGACATTCCTTATGAATGTGGTGTCTAGGGATGGGATTATGTTAGATAAAATAAAGATTGAGGCTATTTGTTATTTGAGCAAGCCTACATCTCCAATTAAGGTTCGTAGCATTATTTTCTTGGTTGATTCTTATACATGATTTATTGAGGGTTTGCTATTATTTAACCACCTTTAAATAGATTGACTCAAATAAAAGTTCTTTTTCGATGGCCTGACAATTGTGAGTCTATCTTTGTGAAGATCAAGAAGTTTCTTACTTTGGCTCTTTTTTTAAAGGTCAGGGATTCACTTTGTATTGTGATGTGTCTTGTGTTAGTTTGGGTTGTAATTTAATGCAGAAGGTTCATGTCATTGCTTATACTTTCAGTAGCTTTGGGTGGATAAGCGCAACTACCCCGCTCATGAATTAAAGCAGTAGTAGTTTTTTCAATAATGATTTAGAGTGATTATATTTATTGTGTTCATTATGAAATTTTCATAGATCACTATAGTCTTTGACATCGTATTACCTAGAGAGAGCTTAATGCTAGGCAGTGTAGATGCTTAGAGTTTCTTACGATTTATGCTATCACTATCTTATATCGTCTAGTCAAGGCAAATATGATAGCAAATGCCTTAAGACATTGGGCGGTAAATATGTAGCTTGTCTTGTATTTTAGTTTCTCAGAGGCTGTTAGCACAGGACATTCTGTTCATATCAAAATTGATGGTGCGACATTATATGTTAGACCCTAGGAGGATTCTTGCTAGTTTTAAGGAAATGTCCTTGCTATTGGAATATATTCAAGATTGTGAAATTGAGGATAAGAGACATTTCACCATCAAGGATTAGTTGTTGAAGGGTGAGTCCATGAGGGATACTATATATTTATAGGGTGTCTTGAGATTTGATAGACTCCTTTGTGTTCCAAGGGTTCATCTTTTAATTTAGTCAATTATCTATGAGGCTCATAGATCTAAGTATTCTATTCACCAGGGTAAAACCAAGATGTTTAGAGATTTTAAACTACATTATCTATAGAGTCACCTAAAGAGAGATGCGACAACCTTTGTAGCTCATTGCCTATGTTGTTTGTAGATAATGGTTGAGCATTATCAATTAGGTGGTGAAATTTAGAGATTGCCCATTCTTTAGTGGAAATTAGAGCAGATTAACTTGGATTTTTTAGTAGTCTGCCTCATACTTCCCATGGTTCTGATGGTATTTGGTTTATTATGGATTGATTGAATAAATTGGCCTATTTCACTACTATTTAAATATCCTTCAATTTTTAAAGGTTGGCTCATGTCTATGTTAGTGAGATAGTCCATTTGCTTGGCATACCAATATATATTATTTTGTACTTTGGTTTAGTGGTCACTTCGAGATTTTGGAGAGCTTTTTAGGAGATGTTGGGAATGTATGTGGATCTTAGTGCAACCTTCCACCCTCAGGCCGATTGTCAAATAAAGTGGAATATTTACGTTCTCGGGGATATTCTTCAATCCTGTGTTATGGATTTTGGAGGTCAGTAGGGGTAACACTTAACCTTGCTATAATTCATAAATAATAATAGCTACCATTCGAGTATTGAGATGGAACCTTTAGAGGCTTTTTATGGTATGCAATGTTATTCCCATATTTGATTGTTTGAGATTTTTGAGATTGGACTTCATGGTACTACTTTCTACAGCAGTCGTTGGATAGAGTCAGGTTGGTTAAGGATAGATTAAGGGAAGATCTAAGTAGAAAGAAGACTTATGCGAACATAATATTTTATTCCTTGAGATTTGTATTTGATGATAGGGTATTCCTCTATGTATCAACTGTGTAGTGTTTGATGATGTTTTGGAGAAAAGACAAGGTTAGCCATAGATATATCGAGCGCTTAGAGATTCTTTGCATAATTGGTAAGGTTTCTTATGATCTAGTATTACCCAAAAATTTTGTCACCGCCTATTCAATTTTCCATGTTTCTGTGTTATAACGATATATTTGAGATACATTTTAGATGCTTAGATGGGTCTCTATCTAGATTGATAAGGGGTTGACTTTCAAGAGGAGCCTATGCTCATTTTGGCTAGGGATATCAGGCAGTTATGCACTAGATAGATTGAAGTAGTAAAGGTTCAGTATAGGCACCATTCAGTAGAGGACGTTACTTTGTAGATGGATAGTGAGATGCAGACCCAATATCCTCACTTTTTTCGGGTTTCAGGTACTTTCTAACCCTTTACTTTACCAAACAAAAGTTCTTTTAGTACTGGAAATTGTATGACTTACTGAAATTGACAATTTGATTGCCGAGCAGTTCATTTGGTTTTTAGAGCAAATTCCCTATTTGGATGTTTTTGTAATTTCAAATTAGCTACCGGGCATAAACTATAGTTAAACGACCTTGTATGCTATTTCTGACTATTCGAACAGCTCTCGAATGTTGATATTAGGTTAGTCGATTCTTTGTTTGAGTTCTAAGGCATCCGTGCTTATTTTGAGCTATTGGCTGGAAGTTAAGAAAAATGGAAAATAGGTGTGGGACCCACTATTCATTGAACCAACCTCAAATGAAATTTTAAATTATGCCATTTTGTTCAAAATGTCAAATTTTATGGGTTATCATAGTATATTTGTGTATACGAGATTCTAAATTAATACGGAGGAGTTGGTGGATACATGGAAATTTTAAAGTCTCAGCGGTTGCTGGTGCCCTTGCATTTGCAAGCCTTTGATCACTTAAGCAATTTTCCAGGCACCAACAAGAGTAGCGTAAGCAATATTTTAAGTAGTGTAAGTGACACCCCTAAATGCTTGGCTAGTATCGGATACGCAATGGTTATGTCGTGTATGTGACTTTTGTACTTTTTCCTAGATATCACGTATGTAATATCCATGTACTAGGGAATAGTCTAAGTACCCCTTTTAGCTAATTTCACCATTTCTCATCCATCTTTAAGATATTTCAGCTAGAAAAAGAGAGTAATATTAGGGATAGTATTGGCGGGTAATTTTGTGGCTTGGATAAGGATAAATTATGAAATCCTCCTTCAATGTCATGGTAATATTTCCTAATTTCCATGATTGATCTTCCCATACTAATCAAAAAATCCCAAAATCTTGGCGACTTGATTTCAGAACCAATATTTTTCAGAATTTACCTATATTTTAGGATAAATATTCCTTGAGCATAAAGGGATGTTAAGTTGGTTTCAAAAACACAATATACATTATTGGGCCTCTCGTGGGATTTATAAAAAATTTTGGAACAAAGTATTATAGTCTAAAATGGGTATTGTTGTTCTTGTTTTTATGAGTCAATTATGATTTCTATAATATAGCTCCTTGCAAAATCTTCTTGGAAAGGGAAAATAGTGATTTAGCAGAATCTTTGGGGTTTCTTTATGGACTAGGTAGAATAGGTTTACCTACTCATATATTGATCTATCTAATGGTATAATTTTGATATTACTCTAGATATGGGGTGAGAAGTACATGATGGAAGTGTAAATGAGAATATTTGGGTTAATTAGATCCTTAGGGTACCGTGAAACCTTAGATACTGAGTGGTTAGTGTAGATAGTCATGGCTTAGCTGAATTGAGCTACTTTATATATAATTAGAATGGAAATGCCTTAATTATTCAAGGTAGGTGAAATGTCGTTGCTACTTATGATAGGTTAGAATTTTTCTTAATTTCTTAAATTAAAGAAATTTCCCCAGTTACAATTGTTTTAAGTAGGATCACCTTATTTAATTATGTTTGGAGAGGACTTAGCTCCTAGGTTGAATTATGGATACTTTGCATTTGGGGATGAACATAGATACCTTAGTCTAGCTCAAGGTAGAAATTTCCTAAGAGAATCTGTAGGGTTTAGAAGTGGATCTCCCTAGAGTCCTCCTTATGTCAATACTTATGGTAATCATGAAGAATCATTTGCGTATGGCATACTCTTATTAGTGGTAGGTTGACACTTTATACAGTTGAATATAATTATTGAATATGTTTTATAGGTAGGAAATAATGGATGCAAATTTTTAGTATTACTAATGGCATTGCCCTTATAAGTTATTAATGGTTTAATTTATAAGTAAGACTTATGACTTGTGCATGTGATTATAGGTATGAGTTATCGAACAGGATTAATGGCTTCGGCTATTAATATAGTTAATTCTATGAACTCAATGTGATTAAATGTTAATGGCTTATTTAGATTATATGGCTAATGAGGATATATAATATGGCTCGTAGGTATGACCTGGCGTATATAGGTAAAATATGCCTTATTGATATATTATGGATTATATATACATATATATATATAATATGGCTGATAGAGATTATGTGGCATATACTTATGATTAACACACTATAAATAAGATGGGTGGACTATAGATATTGTTATTAAAATAAATTTTGTATATGTTTTGAAATATTTCTTATAAATATTACTATATATATGGTCTCCAGATATGGTCAATAATATAGCACATTGACATGATTATGCGGGAGACCTGCGGGTATGATTTTTTATCTGGTTTATACTTATAATTAAAGAAATGTTCTTTAGAAATGATTTCATGTTACAATATATTAGGTTTATATTATTGAAATGACTCACTTATACGATTTATTAATGTGGTTTATACTTTAAAGTTCCGATTTATCTTTGACAATTGTTAATGGAATTTATAATTATGAGTTTTTGTGTAAGTCAGGCCAGTGTTAATGGTTTTGTTAATATGAGTTCCGATTCAAGTCTGACATTGAGGGTTTCTTACAATGTGGTATAGGACTGATGGATTCTGGTTAATGACATTGTATTCGGTAAATTGCAGTTATTTGGTGGCTTACTTTTTTGTATTCCACTCTCAAGGTTTATGAGGGTTTGCATACGGTTATTTACTTTATATATTTATTGGCTTATAGGGGCCAATTTATTTTGGTTATATTTATATATGTTTGTATAGTGTTGTTGGAACTTATTTCTAGGTTTGCTCTTTTCATCTTGACTTACTTTATGTTGTCATATATCTTATCATATTTCTATGATAATTTAGCTCAGTCAGCAAATAATGCCTACTGAGTATCCAGGGTTTTGGTATTCATAATACACTTTTGTATCTTTTTGGTATAGATTCGAGTACTAGTTGTCATTACTATTATTCTAGCTTATTATATCATTTTCTTGAATATGAATTGAATTGTCATCCTTATGGTATCATTAGCTTTATTTTGTAGTTTATTGGATATTTAAGTATATCTTAAAATCCTTCTTGCATGTCATTTATTTGCATTATCTTTGGAGTTGAGTTGATAGATGCCTACTAAGTAACACGTGTTGGTTTTCATATTACACTTTTGTAGCCTGCTTATCATAGTACAGGTTCCAGCTATTATTATACGCCTTATGAGGGGGAGCTATGTTTCTAATATATATGATCTTTATGTTCTATTCGGAGATGGGTTGTATCTATATATTCTTTTTGTACTCCATTTTGTAAGTCTTAAGACATTAGATGATCCTGTACTGATTCTACTAGGTTTTGGGACTATTTACATATTTTAGCTATTTATTTTATTTATTCGACCTTCTTTCTTAATTTCACTTCTAGTTTGTTATTAATAATTTTGAACAAGGTTAGCTTGCCAACTGGTGGGTTACAGTAGGCATAATTATGAACTGAGAAATCGAGTCTTGACAAATCGGTATCAAAGCCTAATTTACAGGTATGTTGGTACAAGAGTTACTTGTCTTGTTGAGTGTCATGGATCTCCACAGAGACGTTTATAACTAATCTTCGAGAGTCTACAAAGCATTCTTAAGAAATTATGTACTTGGCACCTTGTCGTGTGTTGGTATTCTTTAAGCCTCAAGTTTGTTCTTTGACTTTATTTGTTCTAATATGGATGAGATGAGGTTATCGATAGCTGTGGTAAGGACTTTGGCACAAATCTATATAGTTTCAGTGCAACATCAAGCCACGGAGTCAGGGATGGATGTCGAAGATTTTAAGCATCAGTTAGGAATTTGGGGTCTGTCCTGGCTTTGGTAGAGTTCGGGACAACTTCAACTTTCCTAAATTCAGCATTGTGGATCCTTAGTATTTTTATTGATACCTAAAAGCTTGGGATGACCTTCAGTTCCTTGAGTAGTTCTCAGGCAATGGTTAAGTTTATTGGTGTTCATTAGGGTTCTTTATCGGTTTCAGAGTATTAGATTGGATTTCTTGAGTAGGCTTAGTATATTCCTATGCCATATCCTTAAGAGCATGACATAATATGAGGATTTATTAGAGGATTAGAATTTCTACTACATTTGAAATTGGATCACTTAGTAGTAGGTGGTTCATCCTTCTCTCATGTTTTTAATTATTCAAGGGCCAAAAAAGAGCATGTAATTATGGGGGTGGCATTAAAAGGCTTATTCATCAGTACAGTGTTATTGGTATTTAATTCAAGAGTGGGGATCCTTCTTGTTGAGGTGATCTTCACTTATAACCTATCAGTTCCACATAAGTATTGTCTTAGGTTATTAGTTGCTCTTAGATTAGCCATTTTTATCATAGTGGGTAGAGTACTCGTCAGTTCTTGTGGTGTTTTTAGTATGGGTCTTCAGGCTGCGATGACCATTCTGGATAAAGAGACGCAATATATCAAAATATTTAAGGAGCTTGTTTTGGTTGTATTAAAATGGGACAATGGTCTAGAGAGTGCTCTAGATTTATGTTGGTTTCTCAGACATAGCTTGCATATACTCCTCGCCAACCTAGAGTTCCTAAGGTATATTATGATTGCGAGAAGAATGTTTATTTAAATAGGGAGTACCCTCGACGTCAGTTGGTCAGCGAGATGGGATCAACTTATGTTTCTCACACAGTTTAAGTAGTAGGGGTTTGCTACAACTATGAAAAGATTGGCCACTGGTCTAGAGAGTTACCCCGTTGTGGGATTAGTATTCGTTCAGCTCATTTAGATCAGTCTTGTGGTATTGTTAAACGTTCAATTAGAGGAAATAACCTTAGCACCTGAGTTGATGATTCAGATGCTCAGTTTATGTTTAAAATTTTTCAAATTCTTTCTTTCTCAGTACATAACACATTTGATTTTATATTTTATCATGATTAGTGTGTATATATTCCAAACATTTACCTCTTTATTTATGTATATTGGGGTTCTCATACCCATCCATGTGAATATGTCATGGTAGGTTTATATAGGTTATTGTGTACCTTAATATAAAATTCATGATTATATGACTACCCTGGAGATAATTTTTTTTAGTAGTGGATGTAGTATTTTGGTATTGGTCTTTTCTCCCTATAGGTGTAGCATTTCGTAGATTCATCTTTCCTATTTATTAAGCTCATATCTTGTAGTGGTGTTCTATTGGCATTACCATGGGGTTGATATTATGTTCTTACTTTTATGTAGTTCTTGTCTTAGTAGAGTTAGAGAGTTAGAGATTGGTAATATTTCAAGTGACCGCTTCATAGTTGGCAGAAAAGAAATTCTATATCTTTAGTTGGTTGATTAATTTTTTGAAGTGGTCATGACCTTGAAATTGGTGTCGAGATTGGTACTGTTTCTGCAGTGATATGATTCATAGGTTGATTTAGTTAAGGTTGTCCAACTTGGGTGGATTCAGGAAATCCTCATGTCGGAAAATGTTAAAATGAATAAGACTTGGTAGAGTGCTTCCCTTGTTGACATATGTATGGGTATTCATTGTCGGGATAGAGTAGTAGATTAGCTAGTTTCCAGCTAAACATGTGTTTTCCAAGTTTTGAGAGTTTGGGTTATCTTATGTGCAATTGCAGTCTTGGTAGTTAATGCCTTTTAGTTGATATAGTGTTGGGTACTTGTATTTTTAGTCGGTAATTTATCCTCTGTTGTGATTTATTTCTTCCTCTATGTTTCAATTTTGGCTCAGTATGATACAGTAAGGATATGTTGTATTTTAACTCTAAGGTCGATTTGAGTATTTAGCATTAGTTCAGACTTGTTTGGTCAGTTTTGGATTTGATGCCTTAGAATGGCAATTTGGAGGTTATAGTTTATTTGAAGTGTGGATTCTTACCAACCTTAAGATTTAGTTTTTGTAATCGATATAGAACGGTTTATCTTTGGTATCGAGATTTTAGTGTGTAGTCTTACAGTTTTGGTGCAACCCTTTTTTTAGGTTTACCTCTATTGGGATTTCATATATATCTTGGTTAAGCCAACTCCGTGATTACCTACTTGGTATTCTTCAATTCAGATAAATTGTATTTGATCGGTGTTCAAGTGGTATTTCAATTGCACGGTATTGGTTCCTTCATCTTTGACATATAATTCTAGTTATTATCGGGATTTTTTGTGTGATTTACTAAGTGGGAGTAGTATGCATGAATTTGGTTTTTCAAGGATTCCTCCTCAAATTATGGAACATCCTAAAATGGATTTTTCTATGGTAATTATGTGTACTTTGGACTCATGACCGTCAGTTTCGAGGGTCTTCCAGAAAAGTCATAGCATTGGGATAGATTAAAGACCTTGGTTGTCTCTATTTATGTTCTCATGTAGAGTTTTATGGTCTTATTCTCATGTTTTCTATTATGGACATTAAGTGTATCATCTTTCGTTCCTCGGTTTTATAGTGATGGGATGGCACGTAAAGGAGTTGGATGAGTTTCTTCCTCAATTTGAATATATTTAGGGTTTTAAAAGCAAAATAAGGTGAGGTTGTATTTTTATTTAGAGTTGGCTGCATGACTCCTGCATTTGATTGCCTATGGCTTTGATGAGTTTTTGTTTGTTGGTTCTTATATCGATGTGATATCAACATGTCATTGTTTGAATTTGCGTGCATTAGCATTCCTCAGTTCAGTTAGAGCTTAGTTAGGGGTTGAGGTTGAGTTTTGGTTGTTTTAAGGTAAAGTGCAAAATTTAGTTGAAAGAGGGTTGCAAGTGTAAAAAACCCTTGGAATTGTTGTTTCATCTTTGAGGATATTTAGGAAGTTTTGTTTGGAGCATGCAGACCTAGTTCCTCATCCCTTTGAGCTTTCGTGATCCTTCTATCCATTGACTTTTGTGAACGAAAGTCCTCTTAGTAGTTCATATTATTGTCACGACCCAATTTTTTAGGTCATGATGGCGTCTACTATAACCCACCAGTAGGTAAACCAAACCCGTATTCTAGAACGGCTGGTAACAAACTACCCAAGTATATTTATAAAAAGGAATGTGGAATAGATGAAGTAATAGAAACAAGTACACAATAAAGTCCAAAAACATAGTTGTATCAGT